>NC_135714.1:165221386-165476386 GCF_964656455.1 Halichoerus grypus | reverse complement strand
CACAGAGTGGTCGTCAGAAGCTAAAACACTATTTCTCTACACTGTTGTTTGCTGGAGTCACAACCCTAGCGTTTAGACTTCAATGCAAAAGGAGGGCCGCAGTTCTAGCTAAATCAAACACACGGGGAGTCTTGTTCTGCCTTTTGCTGCGGCCTCAGTCTCCCCCAGAACAGGATTGGACTCCCTTGCCGTGCTCTCACGCACGCACACACCAAAAGGCTTCCACCCTCAGGAGTGGCTGTTTTCGGTAAAGCACGGAACCTCTACCGAGTTTTTCTGTCGAGTTAGGTGGCTGACTTTCAGCCTGCACGCAGCCCCGGGGCAACGCTACTAGAACCATAACCATGATGTGATTTGTGATCTGCCTTCTGGACCGGCTTGTCTCTACCCCGATTTTACGAAATGGCACCAGTCCCGTGGCTCTCACCCACAGTACACGCTAAACGGCTTCCTCGCACAGAGAGGTCGTCGGAAGATAAAACACAGTTCTGTACACTGTTGTTTCTTCGAGTTTGAACCCTAGCGATAAGAGTTCAATGCAAATGGAGGGCCTCAGTGCTAGCTCAATAAAAAACACGGGGAGCCTTGTTCTGCCTTTTGCTGGGGCCTGAGGATGACTCGTATATAGGTTTGGAATCCCTTGCAGTGCTTTCACGAATGCACACAACAAAATGTTTCCACCCTCAGGATCGGCTGTTTTCGCTGAAGCACGAAGTCTCTACCGAGTTTTTCCTTCAGGTTTGGTGGCTGACTTTCAACCTTCACGCACCCCCGGGGCAACGCTACTAGCCCCATAACCATGATGTGATTTGTGAGCTGCCTTCTGTACGGGCCTGCCTCTACTCCGGTTTTACGAAATGGAACCAGTCCTGTGGCTCTCACCCACAGTACACCCTAAACTGCTTCCTCCCACAGAGAGGTCGTCGGAAGCTAAAACAGTGTTTCTGTACACTGTTGTTTGTTTGAGTCAGAACCCTAGCTATTAGACATCAATGCACATGGAGGGCCGCAGAGCTAGCGAAATCAAACACACGGGGAGTCTTGTTCTGCCTTTTGCTGGGGCCTGAGTCTCCCTCGGGAAAAGGTTTGGACTCCCTTGCAGTGCTCTCACGCACGCGCACAACAAAGTGCTTCCACCCTCAGGAGCGGCTGTTTTCGCTGAAGCACGGATTCTCTACCGAGTTTTTCCGTCGAGTTAGGTGGCTGACTTTCAGCCTGCACGCACCCCCGGGGCAACGCTACTAGCTCCAGAAGCATGATGTGATTTGTGAGCTGCATTCTGTACCGGCTTGTCTCTACCCCGGTTTTACGAAATGGCACGGGTCCCGTGGCTTCCACCCACAGTACACGCGAAACTGCTTCCACCCACAGAGAGGTCGTCGGACGCTAAAACACTGTTTCTGTACACTGTTGTTTGTTCGAATCAGAACCCTAGCAAGTAGACTTCCATGCAAAAGTAGGGCCGCAGTGCTAGCTACATCAAACACACTGGGAGTCTTGCTCTGCCTTTTGATGTGGCCTGAGTCTGACTCGTATATAGCTTTGGACTCCCTTGCACTAATCTCACGAACACACACAACGAAATGCTTCCACCCTCAGGAGCGGCTCTTTTCACTGAAGCACTGATTCTCTACCGAGTTTTTCCTTCGAGTGAGGTGGCTGAATTTCAGCCTGCACGCACTCCCGGAGCACCGCTACTAGCCCCATAACCGTGATGTGATTTGCGCACTGCCTACTCTACAGGCGTTCTCTACCCCGATTTTACGAAATGGCAACAGTCCCGTGGCTCTCACCCAAACTCCACCTTAAACTGCTTCCTCCCACCGAGAGGTCGTCGGGAGCTAAAACACGGTCTCTGTACACTCTTGTTTCTTCGACTTAGAACCCTCGCGATTAGACTTCAATGCAAATGGAGGGCCGCAGTGCTAGCGAAATCAAACACATGGGGAGTCTTGTTATGCCTTTTCTGGTGCCTGAGTCTCACTCGGAAAAAGGTTTGGACTCCCTTGCAGTGCTCTCATGCACGCACACAACAAAATTCTTCTACCCTCAGGAGCGGCTGTTTTCGCTGAACCACGGATTCTCTACCGAGTTTTTCCGTCGAGTTAGGTGGCTGACTTTCAGCCTGCATGCACCCACGGGGCAACGCTATTAGCCCCATAACGATGATGTGATTTGTGAGCTGTCTTCTGTACCGGCTTGCCTCTACCTCGATTTTATGAAATGGGACCAGTCCGGTTGCTCTCACCCAAAGTAAAACCCTAAACTGCTTCCTCCCACAGAGAGGTCGTCGCAAGCTAAAACACTGTTTTGGACACTGTAGTTTCTTCGAGTTAGAACCCTAGCGATTAGACTTCAATGCAAATGGAGGGCCTCAGTGCTAGGTAAATCAAACACACGGGGAGCCATGTTCTGCCTTTTGCTGGGGTCTGAGTCTCACACGTATAGAGGTTCGGAATCCCTTGCAGTGCTCTCACGCACGCACACAACAAAATGCTTCCACCCTCAGGAGCGGCACTTTTCGCTGAAGCTCGGATTCTCTACCGAGTTTTTCCTTCGAGGTAGGTGGCTGACTTTCAGCCTACCCGCACCCCCGGGGCAACGCTACTAGTCCCATAAGCATGATGTGATTTGGGAGCTGCCTTCTGTACCGGCCTGTCTCTACCCCGATTTTACGAAATGGAACCCAGCCCCAGGCTCTCACCCTCAGTACACCCTAAACTGCTTCCTCCCACAGAGAGGTCGTCGGAAGCTAAAACACTGTTTCTGTACACTGTTTTTCTTCGAGTTAGAACGCTAGCGAGTAGACTTCCATGCAAAATAGGCCAGCAGTGCTAGCTAAATCAAACACACTGGGAGTCTCGTTCTGCCTTTTGATGTGGCCTGAGGCTGACTCGTATATAGCTTTGGACTCCTTTGCAGTGCTCTCAGGCACGCACACAACAAAATGCTTCCACCCTCAGGAGCGGCTGTTTTCGCGGAAGCACGGATTCTCTACCGAGTTTGTCCGTCGAGTTAGGTGGCTGACTTTCAGTCTGCATGCAACCCAGGGGCAACGCTACTAGCCCCATAACCATGATGTGATTTGTGCGCTGCCTTCGTACCGGCCTGTGTCTACCCCGATTTTACGAAATGGAGCCAGTCCCGTGGCTCTCAACGAAAGCACACACTAAACTGCTTCCTCCCACAGAGAGGTCGTCGGAAGCTAAAACACTGTCTCTTTACACTGTTGTTTCTTCGAGTTAGAACCCTAGCAATTAGACTTCAGTGCAAATGGAGGGCCTCAGTGCTAGCTAAGTCATACACACGGGGAGGCTTGTTCTAACTTTGCTGGGGTCTGACTCTCGCTCGTATATAGCTTTGGACTCCCTTACAGTGCTCTCACGCACGCACACAACAAAATGCTTCCACCCTCAGGAGCAGCTGTTTTACCTGCAGCACAGGCTCTCTACCGTTTTTCCTTCGAGTTCGGTGGCTCTGTTTAAGCCTGCACACACACCCTGGGAAACGGTAGTAGCCCCATAACCATGATGTGAGTTGCGAGCTGCCTTCTGTACCGGCCTGTCTCTCCCCCGATATTATGATATTGAAACCGTCCCTGGGCTCCCAACCTCAGTACACCCTAAACTGCTTCGCCCTCAGAGAGGTCCACGGTAGCTAAAGCACGGTGTCTCTACAGTGTTGTTTCTTCGACTTAGAAAGCTAACTATCAGACTTCCATGCAAAAGTGGGGCCGCAGTATTAGATTCATGGAGCAAGTGGGGAGTCGTGTTCTGGCTTCTTCTGGGGCCTGGGTCTCACAAGGAAAATGCTTTTGGACTCACTTGCTGTGCACTCACGCATGCACACCACACAATGCGTCCACCCTGAGGCATGGCTCTTTTAGCCGAAGCAGGAATTCTCTACAGAGTTGTTCCTTTGAGTTAGGCGGTTGGCTTATGGCCTGCAGGAACACACGGGGCAAGGGTACTGGCCGCATAAACAAGAGGTGAGTTGAGAGCTGCCTTCCGCACCGGCCTGTTTCTCACTCCATTTCACGTATGGGACCCTTTCCCCGGTCTCTCATACACGAACACTATACAACTCCTGCGGCTTCAGGAACTGCAATGTTAGCTAAAGCGCAGTAACGCTACAGCATTGATTCTTGGTGTTAGTAGTCTGGTAGGCAAATGAGCTGCACCTGGGATTCTTGACAGGCTTGTTTCTTCCCAGTCAGTGTCGAGCACATAGCATTCCAAGCACACGTGGAGCAGTAGTGTTAGCTTCAGGTAGCAAGAGCTGAGTCCAGAGGTGCCTTCTGCCCGGACCTATTTCTCCCTTGGTTTCACGTATGGAACCCGTTCCCCAGGCTCTCAGCCACGGTACTCCGTGTAATACTTCCTCCATCTAGAGGTCGACGGTAGCTAAAGCAGGGTTTCTCTACAGTGTTGTTTCTTCGAGTTAGAACACTAGCTGTTAGACTTCCATGCAAAAGTGGGGCTGCCGTGCTAGCGTGATGAAACACATGGGGAGTCGTGTTCTGCCTTCTGCTGGGGCCTGAGGCTCACTCACAAAAAGCTTTGGACTCCCTTGCAGGGCTCTCATGCACGCACACAACATAATGCTTCCACCTTCAAGAGCGGCTCTTTTAGCTGAAGCATGGATTCTCCAGCGAGTTTTTCCTTCGAGTTAGGCGGTTTTCATGAAGCCTGCACACACACCCGGGGCAACGGTACTAGCCCCATAACCATGGTGTGAGTTGAGAGCTGCCTTCTCTCCGGGCTGTCTCTCCCTCGATTTTAGGAAACGGAACCCGTCCCCAGGCTCTCACCCACCGTACACCCTAAACTGCTTCCTCCCACACAGAGGTCGTCGGTAGCTAAAGCACGGTTTCTCTTCAGTGTTGTTTCTCCGAGTTAGAACGCTTGCTATTAATGTCCACAATAGCCAAACTGTGGAAAGAGCCAAGATGTCCACCAACAGATGAATGGATAAAGAAGAGGGGGTATATATATATATACAATGGAATATTATGCAGCCATCAAAAGGAATGAGATCTTGCCATCTGCAACGACGTGGATGGAACTGGAGGGTATCATGCTGAGCGAAATAAGTCAAACAGAGAAAGACATGTATCATATGACCTCACTGATATGAGGAATTCTTAATCTCAGGAAACAAACTGAGGGTTGCTGGAGTGGGGGCTGGGGTGGGAGGGATGGGGTCACTGGGTGTTGGACACTGGGGAGGGTATGTGTTCTGGTAAGCGCTGTGAATTGTGCAAGACTGTTGAATCTCAGATCTGTACCTCTGAAACAAATAATGCAATATATGTTAAGAAAGAAAAAAAGAAGAAGAAGAATGTAGCAGGAGGGGAAGAATGAAGGGGGGAAAATCGGAGGGGGAAAAGAACCATGAGAGACGATGGACTCTGAAAAACAAACTGAGGGTTCTAGAGGGGAGGGGGGTGGGAGGATGGGTTAGCCTGGTGATGGGTATTGAGCAGGGCACGATCTGCATGGAGCACTGGGTGATATGCACAAACAATGAATCATGGAACACTATATCTAAAACTAATGATGTAATGTATGGGGATTAACATAACAATAAAAACATTTAATAATAATAATAATAAAGAACGCTTGCTATTAGACTTCCAGGCAAAAGTGGGGCCGCAGTGCTAGCTTCATGAAACAAGTGGGGAGTCGTGTTCTGTCTTCTGCTGGGGCCTGAGTCCCACACGGAAAATGGGTCTGGACTCCCTTGCAGTGCTCTCACGCACGCACACAACAAAATGCTGCCACCCTCAGGAGCAGCTGTTTTACCTGCAGCACAGGCTCTCAACCGAGTTTTTCCTTCGAGTTACGTGGCTGTGTTTAAGCCTGCACACACACCCTGGGCAATGGTACTAGCCCCATAACCATGATGTGATTTGAGAGCTGCCTTCTGTACCGGCCTGTCTCTCCCCGATATTACGATATTGAAACCGTCCCAGGGCTCTCAGCCACAGTACACCCTAAACTGCTTCGCCCACACAGAGGTCGACGGTAGCTAAAGCACGGCTTCTCTACAGTGTTGTTTCTTCGAGTTAGAACGCTGGCTATTAGACTTCCATGCAAAAGTGGGGCTGCCGTGCTAGCGTGATGAAACACATGGGGAGTCGTGTTCTGCCTTTCGCTGGGGCCTGAGTCTCACTCGCAAAAAGCTTTGGACTCCCTTGCAGTGCTCTCACGCACGCACACAACAAAATGCTTGCACCCTCAGGAGCAGCTCTTTTACCTGCAGCACAGGCTCTCTACCGAGTTTTTCCTTCGAGTTAGGTGGCTGTGTTTAAGCCTGCACACACCCACGGGGCAACGGAACTAGCCCCATAACCATGTAGTGAGTTCAGATCTGCCTTATGTGCCAGCCTGTCTCTCCCCCGATATGATGAAATGGAAACCGTCCCCAGGCTCTCAGCCACAGTACACCCTAAACTGCTTCGCCCACAGAGAGGTCGACGGTAGCTAAAGCACGGTTTCTCTACAGTGTTGTTTCTCCGAGTTAGAAAGCTAGCTGTTAGACTTCCATGCAAAAGTGGGGCCGCAGTCCTAGCTTCATGGAGCAAGTGGGGAGTCGTGTTCGGGCTTCTTCCGGGGCCTGGGTCTCACAAGGAAAATGCTTTTGGACTCACTTGCAGTGCGCTCACGCATGCACACAGCAAAATGCGTCCACCCTGAGGCATGGCTCTTTTAGCCGAAGCAGGAATTCCCTACAGAGTTGTTCCTTTGAGTTAGGTGGTTGGCTTTAGGCCTGCAGGCACCCCCGGGGCAAGGGCACTAGCCTCATCAACCAGAGGTGACTTGAGAGCTGCCTTCCGCACCGGCCTGTTTCTCACTCCATTTCACGTCTGGGACCCTTTCCCCGGTCTCTCGTACACGAGCAGGGTCAAATTCCTCCTGCTTCAGGCACGGCAATGTTAACTCAAGCGCAGTCACTCTAGAGGATTGATTCTTGGTGTTAGTCGCCTGGGAACTAGGCATCCAGGCACACAGGGTACAGCAGTGCTAATCTCCTCAAACAAGAGGTGAGTCGACAGCAGCCTTCCTTCCAGGCCTGCTTCTCACTCCGAGTTACGTTTAGGTTCCATTTCTCATGCTTTCACAAAAACACACAATAGATGAAGTGCACGCTCAGGAAGGGCGATCTTTGCTGAGGCACGGGTTCTCTACAGTTTTGTTCCTTTGCGTTGCGTGGATGGCACTGAGGACTCCACGCACACACGGGAGAGCCGATCTAGTTTCCCGAAACAAGAGTTGAGTCCATAGGGGCCTTCTGCCCATGCTTATTTCTCCCTCCGAATTCGGCTGGGACTCCTTCCCCAGGTTTGCACTCAAGCAGACTTGAAAATGCTGCCACCCTGTGGAGAGGCGAACGAGCTGAAGCTGGGGTTCTTGACCGGCTTCTTTCTGCCAAATCAGTGTGGAGCCCTTAGCATTCCTATGCACACATGGAGCCGAAGTGTTAGCTTCAGGTAACAAGAGCTGAGTCGAGAGGAGCCTTCTGGCCCGGACTCCTTCTCCCTCGGTTTCACGTAAGGAACCCGTTCCTCAGGCTCTCACCCACGGTAGCCTGGAAAGTGCTTCCTCCCTCAGAGAGGTGGATGGTAGCCAAAGCACGGTTTCTCTACCGTGTTGTTTCTTCCAGGGAGAACGCTAGCGATTAGATTTCCATGCAAAAGTAGGGCCGCAGTGCTAGCTAAATGAAACACACGGGGAGTCGTCTTCTGCCTTTTGCTGGGGCCTGAGTCTCACTCGCAGAAACTTTGGACTCCCTTGCAGTCCTCTCACGCACGCACACAACCAAATGCTTTCACCCTCAGGAGCGGCTGTTTGAGCTGAAGCACAGATTCTCTACCGTGTTTTTCCTTTGAGTTAGGTGGCTGTCTTTCAGCCTGCACACACACCCAGGGCAACGGTACTAGCCCCATAACCATGATGTGAGTTGAGAGCTGCCTTCTGTACCGGCCTGTCTCTCCCCCGATTTTACAAAATGGAAAATGTCCCCAGGCTCTCAGCCACAGTACACCCTAAACTGCTTCGCCCACAGAGAGGTCGACGGTAGCTAAAGCACGGTTTCTCTACTGTGTCGTTTCTTCGAGTTAGAACGCTAGCTCTTAGACTTCCATGCAAATGTGGGGCTGCCGTGCTAGCTTGGTAAAACACACGGGGAGTCGTGTTCTGCCTTTCGCTGGGGCCTGAGTCTCACTCGCAAAATGCTTTGGACTCCCTTGCAGTGCTCTCACGCACGCACACAACAAAAGGCTTCCACCCTTAGGAGCAGCTGTTTTACCTGCAGCTCGGATTCCCTACCGAGTTTTTCCTTCGAGTTAAGTGGCTGTCTTTAAGCCTGCACACACCCACGGGGCAACGGAACTAGCCCCTTAAGCATGTAGTGAGTTGAGAGCTGCCTTCTGTACCGGACTGTCTCTCCCCCTATATTCCGAAATGGAAACCGTCCCCAGGCTGCCAGCCACAGTACACCCTAAACTGCTTCGCCCACACAGAGGTCGACGGTAGCTAAAGCACGGCTTCTCTACAGTGTTGTTTCTTCGACTTAGAACGCTAGCTATTAGACTTCCCTGAAAAGTGGCGCTGCCGTGCTAGCGTGATGAAACACATGGGGAGTGGTGTTCTGCCTTTCGCTGGGGCCTGAGTCTCACTCGCAGAAAGCTTTGGACTCCCTTGCAGTGCTCTCACGCACGCACACAACAAAATGCTTCCACCCTCAGGAGCAGCTGTTTTACCTGCAGCACAGGCTCTCTACCGAGTTTTTCCTTCGAGTTAGGTGGCTGTGTTTAAGCCTGCACACACACCCTGGGCAACGGTAGTAGCCCCATAACCATGATGTGAGTTGAGAGCTGCCTTCTGTGCCGGCCTGTCCCTCCACCGATATTATGATATTGAAACCGTCCCAGGGCTCCCAACCTCAGTACACCCTAAACTGCTTCGCCCTCAGAGAGGTCGACGGTAGCTAAAGCACGGTTTCTCTACAGTGTTGTTTCTTCGACTTAGAAAGCTAACTATCAGACTTCCATGCAAAAGTGGGGCCGCAGTATTAGATTCATGGAGCAAGTGGGGAGTCGTGTTCTGGCTTCTTCTGGGGCCTGGGTCTCACAAGGAAAATGCTTTTGGACTCACTTGCTGTGCACTCACGCATGCACACCACACAATGCGTCCACCCTGAGGCATGGCTCTTTTAGCCGAAGCAGGAATTCTCTACAGAGTTGTTCCTTTGAGTTAGGCGGTTGGCTTATGGCCTGCAGGAACACACGGGGCAAGGGTACTGGCCGCATAAACAAGAGGTGAGTTGAGAGCTGCCTTCCGCACCGGCCTGTTTCTCACTCCATTTCACGTATGGGACCCTTTCCCCGGTCTCTCATACACGAACACTATACAACTCCTGCGGCTTCAGGAACTGCAATGTTAGCTAAAGCGCAGTAACGCTACAGCATTGATTCTTGGTGTTAGTAGTCTGGTAGGCGAATGAGCTGCACCTGGGATTCTTGACAGGCTTGTTTCTTCCCAGTCAGTGTCGAGCACATAGCATTCCAAGCACACGTGGAGCAGTAGTGTTAGCTTCAGGTAGCAAGAGCTGAGTCCAGAGGTGCCTTCTGCCCGGACCTATTTCTCCCTTGGTTTCACGTATGGAACCCGTTCCCCAGGCTCTCAGCCACGGTACTCCGTGTAATACTTCCTCCATCTAGAGGTCGACGGTAGCTAAAGCAGGGTTTCTCTACAGTGTTGTTTCTTCGAGTTAGAACACTAGCTGTTAGACTTCCATGCAAAAGTGGGGCTGCCGTGCTAGCGTGATGAAACACATGGGGAGTCGTGTTCTGCCTTCTGCTGGGGCCTGAGGCTCACTCACAAAAAGCTTTGGACTCCCTTGCAGGGCTCTCATGCACGCACACAACATAATGCTTCCACCTTCAAGAGCGGCTCTTTTAGCTGAAGCATGGATTCTCCAGCGAGTTTTTCCTTCGAGTTAGGCGGTTTTCATGAAGCCTGCACACACACCCGGGGCAACGGTACTAGCCCCATAACCATGGTGTGAGTTGAGAGCTGCCTTCTCTCCGGGCTGTCTCTCCCTCGATTTTAGGAAACGGAACCCGTCCCCAGGCTCTCACCCACCGTACACCCTAAACTGCTTCCTCCCACACAGAGGTCGTCGGTAGCTAAAGCACGGTTTCTCTTCAGTGTTGTTTCTCCGAGTTAGAACGCTTGCTATTAATGTCCACAATAGCCAAACTGTGGAAAGAGCCAAGATGTCCACCAACAGATGAATGGATAAAGAAGAGGGGGTATATATATATATACAATGGAATATTATGCAGCCATCAAAAGGAATGAGATCTTGCCATCTGCAACGACGTGGATGGAACTGGAGGGTATCATGCTGAGCGAAATAAGTCAAACAGAGAAAGACATGTATCATATGACCTCACTGATATGAGGAATTCTTAATCTCAGGAAACAAACTGAGGGTTGCTGGAGTGGGGGCTGGGGTGGGAGGGATGGGGTCACTGGGTGTTGGACACTGGGGAGGGTATGTGTTCTGGTAAGCGCTGTGAATTGTGCAAGACTGTTGAATCTCAGATCTGTACCTCTGAAACAAATAATGCAATATATGTTAAGAAAGAAAAAAAGAAGAAGAAGAATGTAGCAGGAGGGGAAGAATGAAGGGGGGAAAATCGGAGGGGGAAAAGAACCATGAGAGACGATCATCGACTCTGAAAAACAAACTGAGGGTTCTAGAGGGGAGGGGGGTGGGAGGGTGGGTTAGCCTGGTGATGGGTATTGAGCAGGGCACGATCTGCATGGAGCACTGGGTGATATGCACAAACAATGAATCATGGAACTCTATATCTAAAACTAATGATGTAATGTATGGGGATTAACATAACAATAAAAACATTTAATAATAATAATAATAAAGAACGCTTGCTATTAGACTTCCAGGCAAAAGTGGGGCCGCAGTGCTAGCTTCATGAAACAAGTGGGGAGTCGTGTTCTGTCTTCTGCCGGGGCCTGAGTCCCACACGGAAAATGGGTCTGGACTCCCTTGCAGTGCTCTCACGCACGCACACAACAAAATGCTGCCACCCTCAGGAGCAGCTGTTTTACCTGCAGCACAGGCTCTCAACCGAGTTTTTCCTTCGAGTTAGGTGGCTGTGTTTAAGCCTGCACACACACCCTGGGCAATGGTACTAGCCCCATAACCATGATGTGATTTGAGAGCTGCCTTCTGTACCGGCCTGTCTCTCCCCGATATTACGATATTGAAACCGTCCCAGGGCTCTCAGCCACAGTACACCCTAAACTGCTTCGCCCACACAGAGGTCGACGGTAGCTAAAGCACGGCTTCTCTACAGTGTTGTTTCTTCGACTTAGAACGCTAGCTATTAGACTTCCATGCAAAAGTGGGGCTGCCGTGCTAGCGTGATGAAACACATGGGGAGTCGTGTTCTGCCTTTCGCTGGGGCCTGAGTCTCACTCGCAAAAAGCTTTGGACTCCCTTGCAGTGCTCTCACGCACGCACACAACAAAATGCTTGCACCCTCAGGAGCAGCTCTTTTACCTGCAGCACAGGCTCTCTACCGAGTTTTTCCTTCGAGTTAGGTGGCTGTGTTTAAGCCTGCACACACCCACGGGGCAACGGAACTAGCCCCATAACCATGTAGTGAGTTCAGATCTGCCTTATGTGCCAGCCTGTCTCTCCCCCGATATGATGAAATGGAAACCGTCCCCAGGCTCTCAGCCACAGTACACCCTAAACTGCTTCGCCCACAGAGAGGTCGACGGTAGCTAAAGCACGGTTTCTCTACAGTGTTGTTTCTCCGAGTTAGAAAGCTAGCTGTTAGACTTCCATGCAAAAGTGGGGCCGCAGTCCTAGCTTCATGGAGCAAGTGGGGAGTCGTGTTCTGGCTTCTTCCGGGGCCTGGGTCTCACAAGGAAAATGCTTTTGGACTCACTTGCAGTGCGCTCACGCATGCACACAGCAAAATGCGTCCACCCTGAGGCATGGCTCTTTTAGCCGAAGCAGGAATTCCCTACAGAGTTGTTCCTTTGAGTTAGGTGGTTGGCTTTAGGCCTGCAGGCACCCCCGGGGCAAGGGCACTAGCCTCATCAACCAGAGGTGACTTGAGAGCTGCCTTCCGCACCGGCCTGTTTCTCACTCCATTTCACGTCTGGGACCCTTTCCCCGGTCTCTCGTACACGAGCAGGGTCAAATTCCTCCTGCTTCAGGCACGGCAATGTTAACTCAAGCGCAGTCACTCTAGAGGATTGATTCTTGGTGTTAGTCGCCTGGGAACTAGGCATCCAGGCACACAGGGTACAGCAGTGCTAATCTCCTCAAACAAGAGGTGAGTCGACAGCAGCCTTCCTTCCAGGCCTGCTTCTCACTCCGAGTTACGTTTAGGTTCCATTTCTCATGCTTTCACAAAAACACACAATAGATGAAGTGCACGCTCAGGAAGGGCGATCTTTGCTGAGGCACGGGTTCTCTACAGTTTTGTTCCTTTGCGTTGCGTGGATGGCACTGAGGACTCCACGCACACACGGGAGAGCCGATCTAGTTTCCCGAAACAAGAGTTGAGTCCATAGGGGCCTTCTGCCCATGCTTATTTCTCCCTCCGAATTCGGCTGGGACTCCTTCCCCAGGTTTGCACTCAAGCAGACTTGAAAATGCTGCCACCCTGTGGAGAGGCGAACGAGCTGAAGCTGGGCTTCTTGAGCGGCTTCTTTCTGCCAAATCAGTGTGGAGCCCTTAGCATTCCTATGCACACATGGAGCCGAAGTGTTAGCTTCAGGTAACAAGAGCTGAGTCGAGAGGAGCCTTCTGGCCCGGACTCCTTCTCCCTCGGTTTCACGTAAGGAACCCGTTCCTCAGGCTCTCACCCACGGTAGCCTGGAAAGTGCTTCCTCCCTCAGAGAGGTGGATGGTAGCCAAAGCACGGTTTCTCTACCGTGTTGTTTCTTCCAGGGAGAACGCTAGCGATTAGATTTCCATGCAAAAGTAGGGCCGCAGTGCTAGCTAAATGAAACACACGGGGAGTCGTCTTCTGCCTTTTGCTGGGGCCTGAGTCTCACTCGCAGAAACTTTGGACTCCCTTGCAGTCCTCTCACGCACGCACACAACCAAATGCTTTCACCCTCAGGAGCGGCTGTTTGAGCTGAAGCACAGATTCTCTACCGTGTTTTTCCTTTGAGTTAGGTGGCTGTCTTTCAGCCTGCACACACACCCAGGGCAACGGTACTAGCCCCATAACCATGATGTGAGTTGAGAGCTGCCTTCTGTACCGGCCTGTCTCTCCCCCGATTTTACAAAATGGAAAATGTCCCCAGGCTCTCAGCCACAGTACACCCTAAACTGCTTCGCCCACAGAGAGGTCGACGGTAGCTAAAGCACGGTTTCTCTACTGTGTAGTTTCTTCGAGTTAGAACGCTAGCTCTTAGACTTCCATGCAAATGTGGGGCTGCCGTGCTAGCTTGGTAAAACACACGGGGAGTCGTGTTCTGCCTTTCGCTGGGGCCTGAGTCTCACTCGCAAAATGCTTTGGACTCCCTTGCAGTGCTCTCACGCACGCACACAACAAAAGGCTTCCACCCTTAGGAGCAGCTGTTTTACCTGCAGCTCGGATTCCCTACCGAGTTTTTCCTTCGAGTTAAGTGGCTGTCTTTAAGCCTGCACACACCCACGGGGCAACGGAACTAGCCCCTTAAGCATGTAGTGAGTTGAGAGCTGCCTTCTGTACCGGACTGTCTCTCCCCCTATATTCCGAAATGGAAACCGTCCCCAGGCTGCCAGCCACAGTACACCCTAAACTGCTTCGCCCACACAGAGGTCGACGGTAGCTAAAGCACGGCTTCTCTACAGTGTTGTTTCTTCGACTTAGAACGCTAGCTATTAGACTTCCCTGAAAAGTGGCGCTGCCGTGCTAGCTTGATGAAACACATGGGGAGTGGTGTTCTGCCTTTCGCTGGGGCCTGAGTCTCACTCGCAGAAAGCTTTGGACTCCCTTGCAGTGCTCTCACGCACGCACACAACAAAATGCTTCCACCCTCAGGAGCAGCTGTTTTACCTGCAGCACAGGCTCTCTACCGAGTTTTTCCTTCGAGTTAGGTGGCTGTGTTTAAGCCTGCACACACACCCTGGGCAACGGTAGTAGCCCCATAACCATGATGTGAGTTGAGAGCTGCCTTCTGTGCCGGCCTGTCCCTCCACCGATATTATGATATTGAAACCGTCCCAGGGCTCCCAACCTCAGTACACCCTAAACTGCTTCGCCCTCAGAGAGGTCGACGGTAGCTAAAGCACGGTTTCTCTACAGTGTTGTTTCTTCGACTTAGAAAGCTAACTATCAGACTTCCATGCAAAAGTGGGGCCGCAGTATTAGATTCATGGAGCAAGTGGGGAGTCGTGTTCTGGCTTCTTCTGGGGCCTGGGTCTCACAAGGAAAATGCTTTTGGACTCACTTGCTGTGCACTCACGCATGCACACCACACAATGCGTCCACCCTGAGGCATGGCTCTTTTAGCCGAAGCAGGAATTCTCTACAGAGTTGTTCCTTTGAGTTAGGCGGTTGGCTTATGGCCTGCAGGAACACACGGGGCAAGGGTACTGGCCGCATAAACAAGAGGTGAGTTGAGAGCTGCCTTCCGCACCGGCCTGTTTCTCACTCCATTTCACGTATGGGACCCTTTCCCCGGTCTCTCATACACGAACACTATACAACTCCTGCGGCTTCAGGAACTGCAATGTTAGCTAAAGCGCAGTAACGCTACAGCATTGATTCTTGGTGTTAGTAGTCTGGTAGGCGAATGAGCTGCACCTGGGATTCTTGACAGGCTTGTTTCTTCCCAGTCAGTGTCGAGCACATAGCATTCCAAGCACACGTGGAGCAGTAGTGTTAGCTTCAGGTAGCAAGAGCTGAGTCCAGAGGTGCCTTCTGCCCGGACCTATTTCTCCCTTGGTTTCACGTATGGAACCCGTTCCCCAGGCTCTCAGCCACGGTACTCCGTGTAATACTTCCTCCATCTAGAGGTCGACGGTAGCTAAAGCAGGGTTTCTCTACAGTGTTGTTTCTTCGAGTTAGAACACTAGCTGTTAGACTTCCATGCAAAAGTGGGGCTGCCGTGCTAGCGTGATGAAACACATGGGGAGTCGTGTTCTGCCTTCTGCTGGGGCCTGAGGCTCACTCACAAAAAGCTTTGGACTCCCTTGCAGGGCTCTCATGCACGCACACAACATAATGCTTCCACCTTCAAGAGCGGCTCTTTTAGCTGAAGCATGGATTCTCCAGCGAGTTTTTCCTTCGAGTTAGGCGGTTTTCATGAAGCCTGCACACACACCCGGGGCAACGGTACTAGCCCCATAACCATGGTGTGAGTTGAGAGCTGCCTTCTCTCCGGGCTGTCTCTCCCTCGATTTTAGGAAACGGAACCCGTCCCCAGGCTCTCACCCACCGTACACCCTAAACTGCTTCCTCCCACACAGAGGTCGTCGGTAGCTAAAGCACGGTTTCTCTTCAGTGTTGTTTCTCCGAGTTAGAACGCTTGCTATTAATGTCCACAATAGCCAAACTGTGGAAAGAGCCAAGATGTCCACCAACAGATGAATGGATAAAGAAGAGGGGGTATATATATATATACAATGGAATATTATGCAGCCATCAAAAGGAATGAGATCTTGCCATCTGCAACGACGTGGATGGAACTGGAGGGTATCATGCTGAGCGAAATAAGTCAAACAGAGAAAGACATGTATCATATGACCTCACTGATATGAGGAATTCTTAATCTCAGGAAACAAACTGAGGGTTGCTGGAGTGGGGGCTGGGGTGGGAGGGATGGGGTCACTGGGTGTTGGACACTGGGGAGGGTATGTGTTCTGGTAAGCGCTGTGAATTGTGCAAGACTGTTGAATCTCAGATCTGTACCTCTGAAACAAATAATGCAATATATGTTAAGAAAGAAAAAAAGAAGAAGAAGAATGTAGCAGGAGGGGAAGAATGAAGGGGGGAAAATCGGAGGGGGAAAAGAACCATGAGAGACGATCATCGACTCTGAAAAACAAACTGAGGGTTCTAGAGGGGAGGGGGGTGGGAGGGTGGGTTAGCCTGGTGATGGGTATTGAGCAGGGCACGATCTGCATGGAGCACTGGGTGATATGCACAAACAATGAATCATGGAACTCTATATCTAAAACTAATGATGTAATGTATGGGGATTAACATAACAATAAAAACATTTAATAATAATAATAATAAAGAACGCTTGCTATTAGACTTCCAGGCAAAAGTGGGGCCGCAGTGCTAGCTTCATGAAACAAGTGGGGAGTCGTGTTCTGTCTTCTGCCGGGGCCTGAGTCCCACACGGAAAATGGGTCTGGACTCCCTTGCAGTGCTCTCACGCACGCACACAACAAAATGCTGCCACCCTCAGGAGCAGCTGTTTTACCTGCAGCACAGGCTCTCAACCGAGTTTTTCCTTCGAGTTAGGTGGCTGTGTTTAAGCCTGCACACACACCCTGGGCAATGGTACTAGCCCCATAACCATGATGTGATTTGAGAGCTGCCTTCTGTACCGGCCTGTCTCTCCCCGATATTACGATATTGAAACCGTCCCAGGGCTCTCAGCCACAGTACACCCTAAACTGCTTCGCCCACACAGAGGTCGACGGTAGCTAAAGCACGGCTTCTCTACAGTGTTGTTTCTTCGACTTAGAACGCTAGCTATTAGACTTCCATGCAAAAGTGGGGCTGCCGTGCTAGCGTGATGAAACACATGGGGAGTCGTGTTCTGCCTTTCGCTGGGGCCTGAGTCTCACTCGCAAAAAGCTTTGGACTCCCTTGCAGTGCTCTCACGCACGCACACAACAAAATGCTTGCACCCTCAGGAGCAGCTCTTTTACCTGCAGCACAGGCTCTCTACCGAGTTTTTCCTTCGAGTTAGGTGGCTGTGTTTAAGCCTGCACACACCCACGGGGCAACGGAACTAGCCCCATAACCATGTAGTGAGTTCAGATCTGCCTTATGTGCCAGCCTGTCTCTCCCCCGATATGATGAAATGGAAACCGTCCCCAGGCTCTCAGCCACAGTACACCCTAAACTGCTTCGCCCACAGAGAGGTCGACGGTAGCTAAAGCACGGTTTCTCTACAGTGTTGTTTCTCCGAGTTAGAAAGCTAGCTGTTAGACTTCCATGCAAAAGTGGGGCCGCAGTCCTAGCTTCATGGAGCAAGTGGGGAGTCGTGTTCTGGCTTCTTCCGGGGCCTGGGTCTCACAAGGAAAATGCTTTTGGACTCACTTGCAGTGCGCTCACGCATGCACACAGCAAAATGCGTCCACCCTGAGGCATGGCTCTTTTAGCCGAAGCAGGAATTCCCTACAGAGTTGTTCCTTTGAGTTAGGTGGTTGGCTTTAGGCCTGCAGGCACCCCCGGGGCAAGGGCACTAGCCTCATCAACCAGAGGTGACTTGAGAGCTGCCTTCCGCACCGGCCTGTTTCTCACTCCATTTCACGTCTGGGACCCTTTCCCCGGTCTCTCGTACACGAGCAGGGTCAAATTCCTCCTGCTTCAGGCACGGCAATGTTAACTCAAGCGCAGTCACTCTAGAGGATTGATTCTTGGTGTTAGTCGCCTGGGAACTAGGCATCCAGGCACACAGGGTACAGCAGTGCTAATCTCCTCAAACAAGAGGTGAGTCGACAGCAGCCTTCCTTCCAGGCCTGCTTCTCACTCCGAGTTACGTTTAGGTTCCATTTCTCATGCTTTCACAAAAACACACAATAGATGAAGTGCACGCTCAGGAAGGGCGATCTTTGCTGAGGCACGGGTTCTCTACAGTTTTGTTCCTTTGCGTTGCGTGGATGGCACTGAGGACTCCACGCACACACGGGAGAGCCGATCTAGTTTCCCGAAACAAGAGTTGAGTCCATAGGGGCCTTCTGCCCATGCTTATTTCTCCCTCCGAATTCGGCTGGGACTCCTTCCCCAGGTTTGCACTCAAGCAGACTTGAAAATGCTGCCACCCTGTGGAGAGGCGAACGAGCTGAAGCTGGGCTTCTTGAGCGGCTTCTTTCTGCCAAATCAGTGTGGAGCCCTTAGCATTCCTATGCACACATGGAGCCGAAGTGTTAGCTTCAGGTAACAAGAGCTGAGTCGAGAGGAGCCTTCTGGCCCGGACTCCTTCTCCCTCGGTTTCACGTAAGGAACCCGTTCCTCAGGCTCTCACCCACGGTAGCCTGGAAAGTGCTTCCTCCCTCAGAGAGGTGGATGGTAGCCAAAGCACGGTTTCTCTACCGTGTTGTTTCTTCCAGGGAGAACGCTAGCGATTAGATTTCCATGCAAAAGTAGGGCCGCAGTGCTAGCTAAATGAAACACACGGGGAGTCGTCTTCTGCCTTTTGCTGGGGCCTGAGTCTCACTCGCAGAAACTTTGGACTCCCTTGCAGTCCTCTCACGCACGCACACAACCAAATGCTTTCACCCTCAGGAGCGGCTGTTTGAGCTGAAGCACAGATTCTCTACCGTGTTTTTCCTTTGAGTTAGGTGGCTGTCTTTCAGCCTGCACACACACCCAGGGCAACGGTACTAGCCCCATAACCATGATGTGAGTTGAGAGCTGCCTTCTGTACCGGCCTGTCTCTCCCCCG
This sequence comes from Halichoerus grypus, assembly GCF_964656455.1. NCBI lineage: Eukaryota > Metazoa > Chordata > Mammalia > Carnivora > Phocidae > Halichoerus > Halichoerus grypus. The sequence goes on along the minus strand of NC_135714.1, from coordinate 165,457,712 downwards.
ATTTTACAAAATGGAAAATGTCCCCAGGCTCTCAGCCACAGTACACCCTAAACTGCTTCGCCCACAGAGAGGTCGACGGTAGCTAAAGCACGGTTTCTCTACTGTGTAGTTTCTTCGAGTTAGAACGCTAGCTCTTAGACTTCCATGCAAATGTGGGGCTGCCGTGCTAGCTTGGTAAAACACACGGGGAGTCGTGTTCTGCCTTTCGCTGGGGCCTGAGTCTCACTCGCAAAATGCTTTGGACTCCCTTGCAGTGCTCTCACGCACGCACACAACAAAAGGCTTCCACCCTTAGGAGCAGCTGTTTTACCTGCAGCTCGGATTCCCTACCGAGTTTTTCCTTCGAGTTAAGTGGCTGTCTTTAAGCCTGCACACACCCACGGGGCAACGGAACTAGCCCCTTAACCATGTAGTGAGTTGAGAGCTGCCTTCTGTACCGGACTGTCTCTCCCCCTATATTCCGAAATGGAAACCGTCCCCAGGCTGCCAGCCACAGTACACCCTAAACTGCTTCGCCCACACAGAGGTCGACGGTAGCTAAAGCACGGCTTCTCTACAGTGTTGTTTCTTCGACTTAGAACGCTAGCTATTAGACTTCCCTGAAAAGTGGCGCTGCCGTGCTAGCGTGATGAAACACATGGGGAGTGGTGTTCTGCCTTTCGCTGGGGCCTGAGTCTCACTCGCAGAAAGCTTTGGACTCCCTTGCAGTGCTCTCACGCACGCACACAACAAAATGCTTCCACCCTCAGGAGCAGCTGTTTTACCTGCAGCACAGGCTCTCTACCGAGTTTTTCCTTCGAGTTAGGTGGCTGTGTTTAAGCCTGCACACACACCCTGGGCAACGGTAGTAGCCCCATAACCATGATGTGAGTTGAGAGCTGCCTTCTGTGCCGGCCTGTCCCTCCACCGATATTATGATATTGAAACCGTCCCAGGGCTCCCAACCTCAGTACACCCTAAACTGCTTCGCCCTCAGAGAGGTCGACGGTAGCTAAAGCACGGTTTCTCTACAGTGTTGTTTCTTCGACTTAGAAAGCTAACTATCAGACTTCCATGCAAAAGTGGGGCCGCAGTATTAGATTCATGGAGCAAGTGGGGAGTCGTGTTCTGGCTTCTTCTGGGGCCTGGGTCTCACAAGGAAAATGCTTTTGGACTCACTTGCTGTGCACTCACGCATGCACACCACACAATGCGTCCACCCTGAGGCATGGCTCTTTTAGCCGAAGCAGGAATTCTCTACAGAGTTGTTCCTTTGAGTTAGGCGGTTGGCTTATGGCCTGCAGGAACACACGGGGCAAGGGTACTGGCCTCATAAACAAGAGGTGAGTTGAGAGCTGCCTTCCGCACCGGCCTGTTTCTCACTCCATTTCACGTATGGGACCCTTTCCCCGGTCTCTCATACACGAACACTATACAACTCCTGCGGCTTCAGGAACTGCAATGTTAGCTAAAGCGCAGTAACGCTACAGCATTGATTCTTGGTGTTAGTAGTCTGGTAGGCGAATGAGCTGCACCTGGGATTCTTGACAGGCTTGTTTCTTCCCAGTCAGTGTCGAGCACATAGCATTCCAAGCACACGTGGAGCAGTAGTGTTAGCTTCAGGTAGCAAGAGCTGAGTCCAGAGGTGCCTTCTGCCCGGACCTATTTCTCCCTTGGTTTCACGTATGGAACCCGTTCCCCAGGCTCTCAGCCACGGTACTCCGTGTAATACTTCCTCCATCTAGAGGTCGACGGTAGCTAAAGCAGGGTTTCTCTACAGTGTTGTTTCTTCGAGTTAGAACACTAGCTGTTAGACTTCCATGCAAAAGTGGGGCTGCCGTGCTAGCGTGATGAAACACATGGGGAGTCGTGTTCTGCCTTCTGCTGGGGCCTGAGGCTCACTCACAAAAAGCTTTGGACTCCCTTGCAGGGCTCTCATGCACGCACACAACATAATGCTTCCACCTTCAAGAGCGGCTCTTTTAGCTGAAGCATGGATTCTCCAGCGAGTTTTTCCTTCGAGTTAGGCGGTTTTCATGAAGCCTGCACACACACCCGGGGCAACGGTACTAGCCCCATAACCATGGTGTGAGTTGAGAGCTGCCTTCTCTCCGGGCTGTCTCTCCCTCGATTTTAGGAAACGGAACCCGTCCCCAGGCTCTCACCCACCGTACACCCTAAACTGCTTCCTCCCACACAGAGGTCGTCGGTAGCTAAAGCACGGTTTCTCTTCAGTGTTGTTTCTCCGAGTTAGAACGCTTGCTATTAATGTCCACAATAGCCAAACTGTGGAAAGAGCCAAGATGTCCACCAACAGATGAATGGATAAAGAAGAGGGGGTATATATATATATACAATGGAATATTATGCAGCCATCAAAAGGAATGAGATCTTGCCATCTGCAACGACGTGGATGGAACTGGAGGGTATCATGCTGAGCGAAATAAGTCAAACAGAGAAAGACATGTATCATATGACCTCACTGATATGAGGAATTCTTAATCTCAGGAAACAAACTGAGGGTTGCTGGAGTGGGGGCTGGGGTGGGAGGGATGGGGTCACTGGGTGTTGGACACTGGGGAGGGTATGTGTTCTGGTAAGCGCTGTGAATTGTGCAAGACTGTTGAATCTCAGATCTGTACCTCTGAAACAAATAATGCAATATATGTTAAGAAAGAAAAAAAGAAGAAGAAGAATGTAGCAGGAGGGGAAGAATGAAGGGGGGAAAATCGGAGGGGGAAAAGAACCATGAGAGACGATCATCGACTCTGAAAAACAAACTGAGGGTTCTAGAGGGGAGGGGGGTGGGAGGGTGGGTGAGCCTGGTGATGGGTATTGAGCAGGGCACGATCTGCATGGAGCACTGGGTGATATGCACAAACAATGAATCATGGAACACTATATCTAAAACTAATGATGTAATGTATGGGGATTAACATAACAATAAAAACATTTAATAATAATAATAATAAAGAACGCTTGCTATTAGACTTCCAGGCAAAAGTGGGGCCGCAGTGCTAGCTTCATGAAACAAGTGGGGAGTCGTGTTCTGTCTTCTGCCGGGGCCTGAGTCCCACACGGAAAATGGGTCTGGACTCCCTTGCAGTGCTCTCACGCACGCACACAACAAAATGCTGCCACCCTCAGGAGCAGCTGTTTTACCTGCAGCACAGGCTCTCAACCGAGTTTTTCCTTCGAGTTAGGTGGCTGTGTTTAAGCCTGCACACACACCCTGGGCAATGGTACTAGCCCCATAACCATGATGTGATTTGAGAGCTGCCTTCTGTACCGGCCTGTCTCTCCCCGATATTACGATATTGAAACCGTCCCAGGGCTCTCAGCCACAGTACACCCTAAACTGCTTCGCCCACACAGAGGTCGACGGTAGCTAAAGCACGGCTTCTCTACAGTGTTGTTTCTTCGACTTAGAACGCTAGCTATTAGACTTCCATGCAAAAGTGGGGCTGCCGTGCTAGCGTGATGAAACACATGGGGAGTCGTGTTCTGCCTTTCGCTGGGGCCTGAGTCTCACTCGCAAAAAGCTTTGGACTCCCTTGCAGTGCTCTCACGCACGCACACAACAAAATGCTTGCACCCTCAGGAGCAGCTCTTTTACCTGCAGCACAGGCTCTCTACCGAGTTTTTCCTTCGAGTTAGGTGGCTGTGTTTAAGCCTGCACACACCCACGGGGCAACGGAACTAGCCCCATAACCATGTAGTGAGTTCAGATCTGCCTTATGTGCCAGCCTGTCTCTCCCCCGATATTATGAAATGGAAACCGTCCCCAGGCTCTCAGCCACAGTACACCCTAAACTGCTTCGCCCACAGAGAGGTCGACGGTAGCTAAAGCACGGTTTCTCTACAGTGTTGTTTCTCCGAGTTAGAAAGCTAGCTGTTAGACTTCCATGCAAAAGTGGGGCCGCAGTCCTAGCTTCATGGAGCAAGTGGGGAGTCGTGTTCTGGCTTCTTCCGGGGCCTGGGTCTCACAAGGAAAATGCTTTTGGACTCACTTGCAGTGCGCTCACGCATGCACACAGCAAAATGCGTCCACCCTGAGGCATGGCTCTTTTAGCCGAAGCAGGAATTCCCTACAGAGTTGTTCCTTTGAGTTAGGTGGTTGGCTTTAGGCCTGCAGGCACCCCCGGGGCAAGGGCACTAGCCTCATCAACCAGAGGTGACTTGAGAGCTGCCTTCCGCACCGGCCTGTTTCTCACTCCATTTCACGTCTGGGACCCTTTCCCCGGTCTCTCGTACACGAGCAGGGTCAAATTCCTCCTGCTTCAGGCACGGCAATGTTAACTCAAGCGCAGTCACTCTAGAGGATTGATTCTTGGTGTTAGTCGCCTGGGAACTAGGCATCCAGGCACACAGGGTACAGCAGTGCTAATCTCCTCAAACAAGAGGTGAGTCGACAGCAGCCTTCCTTCCAGGCCTGCTTCTCACTCCGAGTTACGTTTAGGTTCCATTTCTCATGCTTTCACAAAAACACACAACAGATGAAGTGCACGCTCAGGAAGGGCGATCTTTGCTGAGGCACGGGTTCTCTACAGTTTTGTTCCTTTGCGTTGCGTGGATGGCACTGAGGACTCCACGCACACACGGGAGAGCCGATCTAGTTTCCCGAAACAAGAGTTGAGTCCATAGGGGCCTTCTGCCCATGCTTATTTCTCCCTCCGAATTCGGCTGGGACTCCTTCCCCAGGTTTGCACTCAAGCAGACTTGAAAATGCTGCCACCCTGTGGAGAGGCGAACGAGCTGAAGCTGGGCTTCTTGAGCGGCTTCTTTCTGCCAAATCAGTGTGGAGCCCTTAGCATTCCTATGCACACATGGAGCCGAAGTGTTAGCTTCAGGTAACAAGAGCTGAGTCGAGAGGAGCCTTCTGGCCCGGACTCCTTCTCCCTCGGTTTCACGTAAGGAACCCGTTCCTCAGGCTCTCACCCACGGTAGCCTGGAAAGTGCTTCCTCCCTCAGAGAGGTGGATGGTAGCCAAAGCACGGTTTCTCTACCGTGTTGTTTCTTCCAGGGAGAACGCTAGCGATTAGATTTCCATGCAAAAGTAGGGCCGCAGTGCTAGCTAAATGAAACACACGGGGAGTCGTCTTCTGCCTTTTGCTGGGGCCTGAGTCTCACTCGCAGAAACTTTGGACTCCCTTGCAGTCCTCTCACGCACGCACACAACCAAATGCTTTCACCCTCAGGAGCGGCTGTTTGAGCTGAAGCACAGATTCTCTACCGTGTTTTTCCTTTGAGTTAGGTGGCTGTCTTTCAGCCTGCACACACACCCAGGGCAACGGTACTAGCCCCATAACCATGATGTGAGTTGAGAGCTGCCTTCTGTACCGGCCTGTCTCTCCCCCGATTTTACAAAATGGAAAATGTCCCCAGGCTCTCAGCCACAGTACACCCTAAACTGCTTCGCCCACAGAGAGGTCGACGGTAGCTAAAGCACGGTTTCTCTACTGTGTCGTTTCTTCGAGTTAGAACGCTAGCTCTTAGACTTCCATGCAAATGTGGGGCTGCCGTGCTAGCTTGGTAAAACACACGGGGAGTCGTGTTCTGCCTTTCGCTGGGGCCTGAGTCTCACTCGCAAAATGCTTTGGACTCCCTTGCAGTGCTCTCACGCACGCACACAACAAAAGGCTTCCACCCTTAGGAGCAGCTGTTTTACCTGCAGCTCGGATTCCCTACCGAGTTTTTCCTTCGAGTTAAGTGGCTGTCTTTAAGCCTGCACACACCCACGGGGCAACGGAACTAGCCCCTTAAGCATGTAGTGAGTTGAGAGCTGCCTTCTGTACCGGACTGTCTCTCCCCCTATATTCCGAAATGGAAACCGTCCCCAGGCTGCCAGCCACAGTACACCCTAAACTGCTTCGCCCACACAGAGGTCGACGGTAGCTAAAGCACGGCTTCTCTACAGTGTTGTTTCTTCGACTTAGAACGCTAGCTATTAGACTTCCCTGAAAAGTGGCGCTGCCGTGCTAGCGTGATGAAACACATGGGGAGTGGTGTTCTGCCTTTCGCTGGGGCCTGAGTCTCACTCGCAGAAAGCTTTGGACTCCCTTGCAGTGCTCTCACGCACGCACACAACAAAACGCTTCCACCCTCAGGAGCAGCTGTTTTACCTGCAGCACAGGCTCTCTACCGAGTTTTTCCTTCGAGTTAGGTGGCTGTGTTTAAGCCTGCACACACACCCTGGGCAACGGTAGTAGCCCCATAACCATGATGTGAGTTGAGAGCTGCCTTCTGTGCCGGCCTGTCCCTCCACCGATATTATGATATTGAAACCGTCCCAGGGCTCCCAACCTCAGTACACCCTAAACTGCTTCGCCCTCAGAGAGGTCGACGGTAGCTAAAGCACGGTTTCTCTACAGTGTTGTTTCTTCGACTTAGAAAGCTAACTATCAGACTTCCATGCAAAAGTGGGGCCGCAGTATTAGATTCATGGAGCAAGTGGGGAGTCGTGTTCTGGCTTCTTCTGGGGCCTGGGTCTCACAAGGAAAATGCTTTTGGACTCACTTGCTGTGCACTCACGCATGCACACCACACAATGCGTCCACCCTGAGGCATGGCTCTTTTAGCCGAAGCAGGAATTCTCTACAGAGTTGTTCCTTTGAGTTAGGCGGTTGGCTTATGGCCTGCAGGAACACACGGGGCAAGGGTACTGGCCGCATAAACAAGAGGTGAGTTGAGAGCTGCCTTCCGCACCGGCCTGTTTCTCACTCCATTTCACGTATGGGACCCTTTCCCCGGTCTCTCATACACGAACACTATACAACTCCTGCGGCTTCAGGAACTGCAATGTTAGCTAAAGCGCAGTAACGCTACAGCATTGATTCTTGGTGTTAGTAGTCTGGTAGGCGAATGAGCTGCACCTGGGATTCTTGACAGGCTTGTTTCTTCCCAGTCAGTGTCGAGCACATAGCATTCCAAGCACACGTGGAGCAGTAGTGTTAGCTTCAGGTAGCAAGAGCTGAGTCCAGAGGTGCCTTCTGCCCGGACCTATTTCTCCCTTGGTTTCACGTATGGAACCCGTTCCCCAGGCTCTCAGCCACGGTACTCCGTGTAATACTTCCTCCATCTAGAGGTCGACGGTAGCTAAAGCAGGGTTTCTCTACAGTGTTGTTTCTTCGAGTTAGAACACTAGCTGTTAGACTTCCATGCAAAAGTGGGGCTGCCGTGCTAGCGTGATGAAACACATGGGGAGTCGTGTTCTGCCTTCTGCTGGGGCCTGAGGCTCACTCACACAAAGCTTTGGACTCCCTTGCAGGGCTCTCATGCACGCACACAACATAATGCTTCCACCTTCAAGAGCGGCTCTTTTAGCTGAAGCATGGATTCTCCAGCGAGTTTTTCCTTCGAGTTAGGCGGTTTTCATGAAGCCTGCACACACACCCGGGGCAACGGTACTAGCCCCATAACCATGGTGTGAGTTGAGAGCTGCCTTCTCTCCGGGCTGTCTCTCCCTCGATTTTAGGAAACGGAACCCGTCCCCAGGCTCTCACCCACCGTACACCCTAAACTGCTTCCTCCCACACAGAGGTCGTCGGTAGCTAAAGCACGGTTTCTCTTCAGTGTTGTTTCTCCGAGTTAGAACGCTTGCTATTAATGTCCACAATAGCCAAACTGTGGAAAGAGCCAAGATGTCCACCAACAGATGAATGGATAAAGAAGAGGGGGTATATATATATATACAATGGAATATTATGCAGCCATCAAAAGGAATGAGATCTTGCCATCTGCAACGACGTGGATGGAACTGGAGGGTATCATGCTGAGCGAAATAAGTCAAACAGAGAAAGACATGTATCATATGACCTCACTGATATGAGGAATTCTTAATCTCAGGAAACAAACTGAGGGTTGCTGGAGTGGGGGCTGGGGTGGGAGGGATGGGGTCACTGGGTGTTGGACACTGGGGAGGGTATGTGTTCTGGTAAGCGCTGTGAATTGTGCAAGACTGTTGAATCTCAGATCTGTACCTCTGAAACAAATAATGCAATATATGTTAAGAAAGAAAAAAAGAAGAAGAAGAATGTAGCAGGAGGGGAAGAATGAAGGGGGGAAAATCGGAGGGGGAAAAGAACCATGAGAGACGATGGACTCTGAAAAACAAACTGAGGGTTCTAGAGGGGAGGGGGGTGGGAGGATGGGTTAGCCTGGTGATGGGTATTGAGCAGGGCACGATCTGCATGGAGCACTGGGTGATATGCACAAACAATGAATCATGGAACACTATATCTAAAACTAATGATGTAATGTATGGGGATTAACATAACAATAAAAACATTTAATAATAATAATAATAAAGAACGCTTGCTATTAGACTTCCAGGCAAAAGTGGGGCCGCAGTGCTAGCTTCATGAAACAAGTGGGGAGTCGTGTTCTGTCTTCTGCCGGGGCCTGAGTCCCACACGGAAAATGGGTCTGGACTCCCTTGCAGTGCTCTCACGCACGCACACAACAAAATGCTGCCACCCTCAGGAGCAGCTGTTTTACCTGCAGCACAGGCTCTCAACCGAGTTTTTCCTTCGAGTTAGGTGGCTGTGTTTAAGCCTGCACACACACCCTGGGCAATGGTACTAGCCCCATAACCATGATGTGATTTGAGAGCTGCCTTCTGTACCGGCCTGTCTCTCCCCGATATTACGATATTGAAACCGTCCCAGGGCTCTCAGCCACAGTACACCCTAAACTGCTTCGCCCACACAGAGGTCGACGGTAGCTAAAGCACGGCTTCTCTACAGTGTTGTTTCTTCGAGTTAGAACGCTAGCTATTAGACTTCCATGCAAAAGTGGGGCTGCCGTGCTAGCGTGATGAAACACATGGGGAGTCGTGTTCTGCCTTTCGCTGGGGCCTGAGTCTCACTCGCAGAAAGCTTTGGACTCCCTTGCAGTGCTCTCACGCACGCACACAACAAAATGCTTGCACCCTCAGGAGCAGCTCTTTTACCTGCAGCACAGGCTCTCTACCGAGTTTTTCCTTCGAGTTAGGTGGCTGTGTTTAAGCCTGCACACACCCACGGGGCAACGGAACTAGCCCCATAACCATGTAGTGAGTTCAGATCTGCCTTATGTGCCAGCCTGTCTCTCCCCCGATATGATGAAATGGAAACCGTCCCCAGGCTCTCAGCCACAGTACACCCTAAACTGCTTCGCCCACAGAGAGGTCGACGGTAGCTAAAGCACGGTTTCTCTACAGTGTTGTTTCTCCGAGTTAGAAAGCTAGCTGTTAGACTTCCATGCAAAAGTGGGGCCGCAGTCCTAGCTTCATGGAGCAAGTGGGGAGTCGTGTTCTGGCTTCTTCCGGGGCCTGGGTCTCACAAGGAAAATGCTTTTGGACTCACTTGCAGTGCGCTCACGCATGCACACAGCAAAATGCGTCCACCCTGAGGCATGGCTCTTTTAGCCGAAGCAGGAATTCCCTACAGAGTTGTTCCTTTGAGTTAGGTGGTTGGCTTTAGGCCTGCAGGCACCCCCGGGGCAAGGGCACTAGCCTCATCAACCAGAGGTGACTTGAGAGCTGCCTTCCGCACCGGCCTGTTTCTCACTCCATTTCACGTCTGGGACCCTTTCCCCGGTCTCTCGTACACGAGCAGGGTCAAATTCCTCCTGCTTCAGGCACGGCAATGTTAACTCAAGCGCAGTCACTCTAGAGGATTGATTCTTGGTGTTAGTCGCCTGGGAACTAGGCATCCAGGCACACAGGGTACAGCAGTGCTAATCTCCTCAAACAAGAGGTGAGTCGACAGCAGCCTTCCTTCCAGGCCTGCTTCTCACTCCGAGTTACGTTTAGGTTCCATTTCTCATGCTTTCACAAAAACACACAACAGATGAAGTGCACGCTCAGGAAGGGCGATCTTTGCTGAGGCACGGGTTCTCTACAGTTTTGTTCCTTTGCGTTGCGTGGATGGCACTGAGGACTCCACGCACACACGGGAGAGCCGATCTAGTTTCCCGAAACAAGAGTTGAGTCCATAGGGGCCTTCTGCCCATGCTTATTTCTCCCTCCGAATTCGGCTGGGACTCCTTCCCCAGGTTTGCACTCAAGCAGACTTGAAAATGCTGCCACCCTGTGGAGAGGCGAACGAGCTGAAGCTGGGCTTCTTGAGCGGCTTCTTTCTGCCAAATCAGTGTGGAGCCCTTAGCATTCCTATGCACACATGGAGCCGAAGTGTTAGCTTCAGGTAACAAGAGCTGAGTCGAGAGGAGCCTTCTGGCCCGGACTCCTTCTCCCTCGGTTTCACGTAAGGAACCCGTTCCTCAGGCTCTCACCCACGGTAGCCTGGAAAGTGCTTCCTCCCTCAGAGAGGTGGATGGTAGCCAAAGCACGGTTTCTCTACCGTGTTGTTTCTTCCAGGGAGAACGCTAGCGATTAGATTTCCATGCAAAAGTAGGGCCGCAGTGCTCGCTAAATGAAACACACGGGGAGTCGTCTTCTGCCTTTTGCTGGGGCCTGAGTCTCACTCGCAGAAACTTTGGACTCCCTTGCAGTCCTCTCACGCACGCACACAACCAAATGCTTTCACCCTCAGGAGCGGCTGTTTGAGCTGAAGCACAGATTCTCTACCGTGTTTTTCCTTTGAGTTAGGTGGCTGTCTTTCAGCCTGCACACACACCCAGGGCAACGGTACTAGCCCCATAACCATGATGTGAGTTGAGAGCTGCCTTCTGTACCGGCCTGTCTCTCCCCCGATTTTACAAAATGGAAAATGTCCCCAGGCTCTCAGCCACAGTACACCCTAAACTGCTTCGCCCACAGAGAGGTCGACGGTAGCTAAAGCACGGTTTCTCTACTGTGTCGTTTCTTCGAGTTAGAACGCTAGCTCTTAGACTTCCATGCAAATGTGGGGCTGCCGTGCTAGCTTGGTAAAACACACGGGGAGTCGTGTTCTGCCTTTCGCTGGGGCCTGAGTCTCACTCGCAAAATGCTTTGGACTCCCTTGCAGTGCTCTCACGCACGCACACAACAAAAGGCTTCCACCCTTAGGAGCAGCTGTTTTACCTGCAGCTCGGATTCCCTACCGAGTTTTTCCTTCGAGTTAAGTGGCTGTCTTTAAGCCTGCACACACCCACGGGGCAACGGAACTAGCCCCTTAAGCATGTAGTGAGTTGAGAGCTGCCTTCTGTACCGGACTGTCTCTCCCCCTATATTCCGAAATGGAAACCGTCCCCAGGCTGCCAGCCACAGTACACCCTAAACTGCTTCGCCCACACAGAGGTCGACGGTAGCTAAAGCACGGCTTCTCTACAGTGTTGTTTCTTCGACTTAGAACGCTAGCTATTAGACTTCCCTGAAAAGTGGCGCTGCCGTGCTAGCGTGATGAAACACATGGGGAGTGGTGTTCTGCCTTTCGCTGGGGCCTGAGTCTCACTCGCAGAAAGCTTTGGACTCCCTTGCAGTGCTCTCACGCACGCACACAACAAAACGCTTCCACCCTCAGGAGCAGCTGTTTTACCTGCAGCACAGGCTCTCTACCGAGTTTTTCCTTCGAGTTAGGTGGCTGTGTTTAAGCCTGCACACACACCCTGGGCAACGGTAGTAGCCCCATAACCATGATGTGAGTTGAGAGCTGCCTTCTGTGCCGGCCTGTCCCTCCACCGATATTATGATATTGAAACCGTCCCAGGGCTCCCAACCTCAGTACACCCTAAACTGCTTCGCCCTCAGAGAGGTCGACGGTAGCTAAAGCACGGTTTCTCTACAGTGTTGTTTCTTCGACTTAGAAAGCTAACTATCAGACTTCCATGCAAAAGTGGGGCCGCAGTATTAGATTCATGGAGCAAGTGGGGAGTCGTGTTCTGGCTTCTTCTGGGGCCTGGGTCTCACAAGGAAAATGCTTTTGGACTCACTTGCTGTGCACTCACGCATGCACACCACACAATGCGTCCACCCTGAGGCATGGCTCTTTTAGCCGAAGCAGGAATTCTCTACAGAGTTGTTCCTTTGAGTTAGGCGGTTGGCTTATGGCCTGCAGGAACACACGGGGCAAGGGTACTGGCCGCATAAACAAGAGGTGAGTTGAGAGCTGCCTTCCGCACCGGCCTGTTTCTCACTCCATTTCACGTATGGGACCCTTTCCCCGGTCTCTCATACACGAACACTATACAACTCCTGCGGCTTCAGGAACTGCAATGTTAGCTAAAGCGCAGTAACGCTACAGCATTGATTCTTGGTGTTAGTAGTCTGGTAGGCGAATGAGCTGCACCTGGGATTCTTGACAGGCTTGTTTCTTCCCAGTCAGTGTCGAGCACATAGCATTCCAAGCACACGTGGAGCAGTAGTGTTAGCTTCAGGTAGCAAGAGCTGAGTCCAGAGGTGCCTTCTGCCCGGACCTATTTCTCCCTTGGTTTCACGTATGGAACCCGTTCCCCAGGCTCTCAGCCACGGTACTCCGTGTAATACTTCCTCCATCTAGAGGTCGACGGTAGCTAAAGCAGGGTTTCTCTACAGTGTTGTTTCTTCGAGTTAGAACACTAGCTGTTAGACTTCCATGCAAAAGTGGGGCTGCCGTGCTAGCGTGATGAAACACATGGGGAGTCGTGTTCTGCCTTCTGCTGGGGCCTGAGGCTCACTCACAAAAAGCTTTGGACTCCCTTGCAGGGCTCTCATGCACGCACACAACATAATGCTTCCACCTTCAAGAGCGGCTCTTTTAGCTGAAGCATGGATTCTCCAGCGAGTTTTTCCTTCGAGTTAGGCGGTTTTCATGAAGCCTGCACACACACCCGGGGCAACGGTACTAGCCCCATAACCATGGTGTGAGTTGAGAGCTGCCTTCTCTCCGGGCTGTCTCTCCCTCGATTTTAGGAAACGGAACCCGTCCCCAGGCTCTCACCCACCGTACACCCTAAACTGCTTCCTCCCACACAGAGGTCGTCGGTAGCTAAAGCACGGTTTCTCTTCAGTGTTGTTTCTCCGAGTTAGAACGCTTGCTATTAATGTCCACAATAGCCAAACTGTGGAAAGAGCCAAGATGTCCACCAACAGATGAATGGATAAAGAAGAGGGGGTATATATATATATATACAATGGAATATTATGCAGCCATCAAAAGGAATGAGATCTTGCCATCTGCAACGACGTGGATGGAACTGGAGGGTATCATGCTGAGCGAAATAAGTCAAACAGAGAAAGACATGTATCATATGACCTCACTGATATGAGGAATTCTTAATCTCAGGAAACAAACTGAGGGTTGCTGGAGTGGGGGCTGGGGTGGGAGGGATGGGGTCACTGGGTGTTGGACACTGGGGAGGGTATGTGTTCTGGTAAGCGCTGTGAATTGTGCAAGACTGTTGAATCTCAGATCTGTACCTCTGAAACAAATAATGCAATATATGTTAAGAAAGAAAAAAAGAAGAAGAAGAATGTAGCAGGAGGGGAAGAATGAAGGGGGGAAAATCGGAGGGGGAAAAGAACCATGAGAGACGATGGACTCTGAAAAACAAACTGAGGGTTCTAGAGGGGAGGGGGGTGGGAGGATGGGTTAGCCTGGTGATGGGTATTGAGCAGGGCACGATCTGCATGGAGCACTGGGTGATATGCACAAACAATGAATCATGGAACACTATATCTAAAACTAATGATGTAATGTATGGGGATTAACATAACAATAAAAACATTTAATAATAATAATAATAAAGAACGCTTGCTATTAGACTTCCATGCAAAAGTGGGGCCGCGGTGCTAGCTTCATGAAACAAGTGGGGAGTCGTGTTCTGTCTTCTGCCGGGGCCTGAGTCCCACACGGAAAATGGGTCTGGACTCCCTTGCAGTGCTCTCACGCACGCACACAACAAAATGCTGCCACCCTCAGGAGCAGCTGTTTTACCTGCAGCACAGGCTCTCAACCGAGTTTTTCCTTCGAGTTCGGTGGCTGTGTTTAAGCCTGCACACACACCCTGGGCAATGGTACTAGCCCCATAACCATGATGTGATTTGAGAGCTGCCTTCTGTACCGGCCTGTCTCTCCCCGATATTACGATATTGAAACCGTCCCAGGGCTCTCAGCCACAGTACACCCTAAACTGCTTCGCCCACACAGAGGTCGACGGTAGCTAAAGCACGGCTTCTCTACAGTGTTGTTTCTTCGAGTTAGAACGCTAGCTATTAGACTTCCATGCAAAAGTGGGGCTGCCGTGCTAGCGTGATGAAACACATGGGGAGTCGTGTTCTGCCTTTCGCTGGGGCCTGAGTCTCACTCGCAGAAAGCTTTGGACTCCCTTGCAGTGCTCTCACGCACGCACACAACAAAATGCTTGCACCCTCAGGAGCAGCTCTTTTACCTGCAGCACAGGCTCTCTACCGAGTTTTTCCTTCGAGTTAGGTGGCTGTGTTTAAGCCTGCACACACCCACGGGGCAACGGAACTAGCCCCATAACCATGTAGTGAGTTCAGATCTGCCTTATGTGCCAGCCTGTCTCTCCCCCGATATTATGAAATGGAAACCGTCCCCAGGCTCTCAGCCACAGTACACCCTAAACTGCTTCGCCCACAGAGAGGTCGACGGTAGCTAAAGCACGGTTTCTCTACAGTGTTGTTTCTCCGAGTTAGAAAGCTAGCTGTTAGACTTCCATGCAAAAGTGGGGCCGCAGTCCTAGCTTCATGGAGCAAGTGGGGAGTCGTGTTCTGGCTTCTTCCGGGGCCTGGGTCTCACAAGGAAAATGCTTTTGGACTCACTTGCAGTGCGCTCACGCATGCACACAGCAAAATGCGTCCACCCTGAGGCATGGCTCTTTTAGCCGAAGCAGGAATTCCCTACAGAGTTGTTCCTTTGAGTTAGGTGGTTGGCTTTAGGCCTGCAGGCACCCCCGGGGCAAGGGCACTAGCCTCATCAACCAGAGGTGACTTGAGAGCTGCCTTCCGCACCGGCCTGTTTCTCACTCCATTTCACGTCTGGGACCCTTTCCCCGGTCTCTCGTACACGAGCAGGGTCAAATTCCTCCTGCTTCAGGCACGGCAATGTTAACTCAGGCGCAGTCACTCTAGAGGATTGATTCTTGGTGTTAGTAGCCTGGGAACTAGGCATCCAGGCACACAGGGTACAGCGGTGCTAATCTCCTCAAACAAGAGGTGAGTCGACAGCAGCCTTCCTTCCAGGCCTGCTTCTCACTCCGAGTTACGTTTAGGTTCCATTTCTCATGCTTTCACAAAAACACACAACAGATGAAGTGCACGCTCAGGAAGGGCGATCTTTGCTGAGGCACGGGTTCTCTACAGTTTTGTTCCTTTGCGTTGCGTGGATGGCACTGAGGACTCCACGCACACACGGGAGAGCCGATCTAGTTTCCCGAAACAAGAGTTGAGTCCATAGGGGCCTTCTGCCCATGCTTATTTCTCCCTCCGAATTCGGCTGGGACTCCTTCCCCAGGTTTGCACTCAAGCAGACTTGAAAATGCTGCCACCCTGTGGAGAGGCGAACGAGCTGAAGCTGGGCTTCTTGAGCGGCTTCTTTCTGCCAAATCAGTGTGGAGCCCTTAGCATTCCTATGCACACATGGAGCCGAAGTGTTAGCTTCAGGTAACAAGAGCTGAGTCGAGAGGAGCCTTCTGGCCCGGACTCCTTCTCCCTCGGTTTCACGTAAGGAACCCGTTCCTCAGGCTCTCACCCACGGTAGCCTGGAAAGTGCTTCCTCCCTCAGAGAGGTGGATGGTAGCTAAAGCACGGTTTCTCTACCGTGTTGTTTCTTCCAGGGAGAACGCTAGCGATTAGATTTCCATGCAAAAGTAGGGCCGCAGTGCTAGCTAAATGAAACACACGGGGAGTCGTCTTCTGCCTTTTGCTGGGGCCTGAGTCTCACTCGCAGAAACTTTGGACTCCCTTGCAGTCCTCTCACGCACGCACACAACCAAATGCTTCCACCCTCAGGAGCGGCTGTTTGAGCTGAAGCACGGATTCTCTACCGTGTTTTTCCTTTGAGTTAGGTGGCTGTCTTTCAGCCTGCACACACACCCAGGGCAACGGTACTAGCCCCATAACCATGATGTGAGTTGAGAGCTGCCTTCTGTACCGGCCTGTCTCTCCCCCGATTTTACAAAATGGAAAATGTCCCCAGGCTCTCAGCCACAGTACACCCTAAACTGCTTCGCCCACAGAGAGGTCGACGGTAGCTAAAGCACGGTTTCTCTACTGTGTCGTTTCTTCGAGTTAGAACGCTAGCTCTTAGACTTCCATGCAAATGTGGGGCTGCCGTGCTAGCTTGGTAAAACACATGGGGAGTCGTGTTCTGCATTTCGCTGGGGCCTGAGTCTCACTCGCAAAATGCTTTGGACTCCCTTGCAGTGCTCTCACGCACGCACACAACAAAAGGCTTCCACCCTTAGGAGCAGCTGTTTTACCTGCAGCTCGGATTCCCTACCGAGTTTTTCCTTCGAGTTAAGTGGCTGTCTTTAAGCCTGCACACACCCACGGGGCAACGGAACTAGCCCCTTAAGCATGTAGTGAGTTGAGAGCTGCCTTCTGTACCGGACTGTCTCTCCCCCTATATTCCGAAATGGAAACCGTCCCCAGGCTGCCAGCCACAGTACACCCTAAACTGCTTCGCCCACACAGAGGTCGACGGTAGCTAAAGCACGGCTTCTCTACAGTGTTGTTTCTTCGACTTAGAACGCTAGCTATTAGACTTCCCTGAAAAGTGGCGCTGCCGTGCTAGCGTGATGAAACACATGGGGAGTGGTGTTCTGCCTTTCGCTGGGGCCTGAGTCTCACTCGCAGAAAGCTTTGGACTCCCTTGCAGTGCTCTCACGCACGCACACAACAAAATGCTTCCACCCTCAGGAGCAGCTGTTTTACCTGCAGCACAGGCTCTCTACCGAGTTTTTCCTTCGAGTTAGGTGGCTGTGTTTAAGCCTGCACACACACCCTGGGCAACGGTAGTAGCCCCATAACCATGATGTGAGTTGAGAGCTGCCTTCTGTGCCGGCCTGTCCCTCCACCGATATTATGATATTGAAACCGTCCCAGGGCTCCCAACCTCAGTACACCCTAAACTGCTTCGCCCTCAGAGAGGTCGACGGTAGCTAAAGCACGGTTTCTCTACAGTGTTGTTTCTTCGACTTAGAAAGCTAACTATCCGACTTCCATGCAAAAGTGGGGCCGCAGTATTAGATTCATGGAGCAAGTGGGGAGTCGTGTTCTGGCTTCTTCTGGGGCCTGGGTCTCACAAGGAAAATGCTTTTGGACTCACTTGCTGTGCACTCACGCATGCACACCACACAATGCGTCCACCCTGAGGCATGGCTCTTTTAGCCGAAGCAGGAATTCTCTACAGAGTTGTTCCTTTGAGTTAGGCGGTTGGCTTATGGCCTGCAGGAACACACGGGGCAAGGGTACTGGCCGCATAAACAAGAGGTGAGTTGAGAGCTGCCTTCCGCACCGGCCTGTTTCTCACTCCATTTCACGTATGGGACCCTTTCCCCGGTCTCTCATACACGAACACTATACAACTCCTGCGGCTTCAGGAACTGCAATGTTAGCTAAAGCGCAGTAACGCTACAGCATTGATTCTTGGTGTTAGTAGTCTGGTAGGCGAATGAGCTGCACCTGGGATTCTTGACAGGCTTGTTTCTTCCCAGTCAGTGTCGAGCACATAGCATTCCAAGCACACGTGGAGCAGTAGTGTTAGCTTCAGGTAGCAAGAGCTGAGTCCAGAGGTGCCTTCTGCCCGGACCTATTTCTCCCTTGGTTTCACGTATGGAACCCGTTCCCCAGGCTCTCAGCCACGGTACTCCGTGTAATACTTCCTCCATCTAGAGGTCGACGGTAGCTAAAGCAGGGTTTCTCTACAGTGTTGTTTCTTCGAGTTAGAACACTAGCTGTTAGACTTCCATGCAAAAGTGGGGCTGCCGTGCTAGCGTGATGAAACACATGGGGAGTCGTGTTCTGCCTTCTGCTGGGGCCTGAGGCTCACTCACAAAAAGCTTTGGACTCCCTTGCAGGGCTCTCATGCACGCACACAACATAATGCTTCCACCTTCAAGAGCGGCTCTTTTAGCTGAAGCATGGATTCTCCAGCGAGTTTTTCCTTCGAGTTAGGCGGTTTTCATGAAGCCTGCACACACACCCGGGGCAACGGTACTAGCCCCATAACCATGGTGTGAGTTGAGAGCTGCCTTCTCTCCGGGCTGTCTCTCCCTCGATTTTAGGAAACGGAACCCGTCCCCAGGCTCTCACCCACCGTACACCCTAAACTGCTTCCTCCCACACAGAGGTCGTCGGTAGCTAAAGCACGGTTTCTCTTCAGTGTTGTTTCTCCGAGTTAGAACGCTTGCTATTAATGTCCACAATAGCCAAACTGTGGAAAGAGCCAAGATGTCCACCAACAGATGAATGGATAAAGAAGAGGGGGTATATATATATATACAATGGAATATTATGCAGCCATCAAAAGGAATGAGATCTTGCCATCTGCAACGACGTGGATGGAACTGGAGGGTATCATGCTGAGCGAAATAAGTCAAACAGAGAAAGACATGTATCATATGACCTCACTGATATGAGGAATTCTTAATCTCAGGAAACAAACTGAGGGTTGCTGGAGTGGGGGCTGGGGTGGGAGGGATGGGGTCACTGGGTGTTGGACACTGGGGAGGGTATGTGTTCTGGTAAGCGCTGTGAATTGTGCAAGACTGTTGAATCTCAGATCTGTACCTCTGAAACAAATAATGCAATATATGTTAAGAAAGAAAAAAAGAAGAAGAAGAATGTAGCAGGAGGGGAAGAATGAAGGGGGGAAAATCGGAGGGGGAAAAGAACCATGAGAGACGATGGACTCTGAAAAACAAACTGAGGGTTCTAGAGGGGAGGGGGGTGGGAGGATGGGTTAGCCTGGTGATGGGTATTGAGCAGGGCACGATCTGCATGGAGCACTGGGTGATATGCACAAACAATGAATCATGGAACACTATATCTAAAACTAATGATGTAATGTATGGGGATTAACATAACAATAAAAACATTTAATAATAATAATAATAAAGAACGCTTGCTATTAGACTTCCATGCAAAAGTGGGGCCGCAGTGCTAGCTTCATGAAACAAGTGGGGAGTCGTGTTCTGTCTTCTGCCGGGGCCTGAGTCCCACACGGAAAATGGGTCTGGACTCCCTTGCAGTGCTCTCACGCACGCACACAACAAAATGCTGCCACCCTCAGGAGCAGCTGTTTTACCTGCAGCACAGGCTCTCAACCGAGTTTTTCCTTCGAGTTCGGTGGCTGTGTTTAAGCCTGCACACACACCCTGGGCAATGGTACTAGCCCCATAACCATGATGTGATTTGAGAGCTGCCTTCTGTACCGGCCTGTCTCTCCCCGATATTACGATATTGAAACCGTCCCAGGGCTCTCAGCCACAGTACACCCTAAACTGCTTCGCCCACACAGAGGTCGACGGTAGCTAAAGCACGGCTTCTCTACAGTGTTGTTTCTTCGAGTTAGAACGCTAGCTATTAGACTTCCATGCAAAAGTGGGGCTGCCGTGCTAGCGTGATGAAACACATGGGGAGTCGTGTTCTGCCTTTCGCTGGGGCCTGAGTCTCACTCGCAAAAAGCTTTGGACTCCCTTGCAGTGCTCTCACGCACGCACACAACAAAATGCTTGCACCCTCAGGAGCAGCTCTTTTACCTGCAGCACAGGCTCTCTACCGAGTTTTTCCTTCGAGTTAGGTGGCTGTGTTTAAGCCTGCACACACCCACGGGGCAACGGAACTAGCCCCATAACCATGTAGTGAGTTCAGATCTGCCTTATGTGCCAGCCTGTCTCTCCCCCGATATGATGAAATGGAAACCGTCCCCAGGCTCTCAGCCACAGTACACCCTAAACTGCTTCGCCCACAGAGAGGTCGACGGTAGCTAAAGCACGGTTTCTCTACAGTGTTGTTTCTCCGAGTTAGAAAGCTAGCTGTTAGACTTCCATGCAAAAGTGGGGCCGCAGTCCTAGCTTCATGGAGCAAGTGGGGAGTCGTGTTCTGGCTTCTTCCGGGGCCTGGGTCTCACAAGGAAAATGCTTTTGGACTCACTTGCAGTGCGCTCACGCATGCACACAGCAAAATGCGTCCACCCTGAGGCATGGCTCTTTTAGCCGAAGCAGGAATTCCCTACAGAGTTGTTCCTTTGAGTTAGGTGGTTGGCTTTAGGCCTGCAGGCACCCCCGGGGCAAGGGCACTAGCCTCATCAACCAGAGGTGACTTGAGAGCTGCCTTCCGCACCGGCCTGTTTCTCACTCCATTTCACGTCTGGGACCCTTTCCCCGGTCTCTCGTACACGAGCAGGGTCAAATTCCTCCTGCTTCAGGAACGGCAATGTTAACTCAAGCGCAGTCACTCTAGAGGATTGATTCTTGGTGTTAGTCGCCTGGGAACTAGGCATCCAGGCACACAGGGTACAGCGGTGCTAATCTCCTCAAACAAGAGGTGAGTCGACAGCAGCCTTCCTTCCAGGCCTGCTTCTCACTCCGAGTTACGTTTAGGTTCCATTTCTCATGCTTTCACAAAAACACACAACAGATGAAGTGCACGCTCAGGAAGGGCGATCTTTGCTGAGGCACGGGTTCTCTACAGTTTTGTTCCTTTGCGTTGCGTGGATGGCACTGAGGACTCCACGCACACACGGGAGAGCCGATCTAGTTTCCCGAAACAAGAGTTGAGTCCATAGGGGCCTTCTGCCCATGCTTATTTCTCCCTCCGAATTCGGCTGGGACTCCTTCCCCAGGTTTGCACTCAAGCAGACTTGAAAATGCTGCCACCCTGTGGAGAGGCGAACGAGCTGAAGCTGGGCTTCTTGAGCGGCTTCTTTCTGCCAAATCAGTGTGGAGCCCTTAGCATTCCTATGCACACATGGAGCCGAAGTGTTAGCTTCAGGTAACAAGAGCTGAGTCGAGAGGAGCCTTCTGGCCCGGACTCCTTCTCCCTCGGTTTCACGTAAGGAACCCGTTCCTCAGGCTCTCACCCACGGTAGCCTGGAAAGTGCTTCCTCCCTCAGAGAGGTGGATGGTAGCTAAAGCACGGTTTCTCTACCGTGTTGTTTCTTCCAGGGAGAACGCTAGCGATTAGATTTCCATGCAAAAGTAGGGCCGCAGTGCTAGCTAAATGAAACGCACGGGGAGTCGTCTTCTGCCTTTTGCTGGGGCCTGAGTCTCACTCGCAGAAACTTTGGACTCCCTTGCAGTCCTCTCACGCACGCACACAACCAAATGCTTCCACCCTCAGGAGCGGCTGTTTGAGCTGAAGCACGGATTCTCTACCGTGTTTTTCCTTTGAGTTAGGTGGCTGTCTTTCAGCCTGCACACACACCCAGGGCAACGGTACTAGCCCCATAACCATGATGTGAGTTGAGAGCTGCCTTCTGTACCGGCCTGTCTCTCCCCCGATTTTACAAAATGGAAAATGTCCCCAGGCTCTCAGCCACAGTACACCCTAAACTGCTTCGCCCACAGAGAGGTCGACGGTAGCTAAAGCACGGTTTCTCTACTGTGTCGTTTCTTCGAGTTAGAACGCTAGCTCTTAGACTTCCATGCAAATGTGGGGCTGCCGTGCTAGCTTGGTAAAACACATGGGGAGTCGTGTTCTGCCTTTCGCTGGGGCCTGAGTCTCACTCGCAAAATGCTTTGGACTCCCTTGCAGTGCTCTCACGCACGCACACAACAAAAGGCTTCCACCCTTAGGAGCAGCTGTTTTACCTGCAGCTCGGATTCCCTACCGAGTTTTTCCTTCGAGTTAAGTGGCTGTCTTTAAGCCTGCACACACCCACGGGGCAACGGAACTAGCCCCTTAAGCATGTAGTGAGTTGAGAGCTGCCTTCTGTACCGGACTGTCTCTCCCCCTATATTCCGAAATGGAAACCGTCCCCAGGCTGCCAGCCACAGTACACCCTAAACTGCTTCGCCCACACAGAGGTCGACGGTAGCTAAAGCACGGCTTCTCTACAGTGTTGTTTCTTCGACTTAGAACGCTAGCTATTAGACTTCCCTGAAAAGTGGCGCTGCCGTGCTAGCGTGATGAAACACATGGGGAGTGGTGTTCTGCCTTTCGCTGGGGCCTGAGTCTCACTCGCAGAAAGCTTTGGACTCCCTTGCAGTGCTCTCACGCACGCACACAACAAAATGCTTCCACCCTCAGGAGCAGCTGTTTTACCTGCAGCACAGGCTCTCTACCGAGTTTTTCCTTCGAGTTAGGTGGCTGTGTTTAAGCCTGCACACACACCCTGGGCAACGGTAGTAGCCCCATAACCATGATGTGAGTTGAGAGCTGCCTTCTGTGCCGGCCTGTCCCTCCACCGATATTATGATATTGAAACCGTCCCAGGGCTCCCAACCTCAGTACACCCTAAACTGCTTCGCCCTCAGAGAGGTCGACGGTAGCTAAAGCACGGTTTCTCTACAGTGTTGTTTCTTCGACTTAGAAAGCTAACTATCAGACTTCCATGCAAAAGTGGGGCCGCAGTATTAGATTCATGGAGCAAGTGGGGAGTCGTGTTCTGGCTTCTTCTGGGGCCTGGGTCTCACAAGGAAAATGCTTTTGGACTCACTTGCTGTGCACTCACGCATGCACACCACACAATGCGTCCACCCTGAGGCATGGCTCTTTTAGCCGAAGCAGGAATTCTCTACAGAGTTGTTCCTTTGAGTTAGGCGGTTGGCTTATGGCCTGCAGGAACACACGGGGCAAGGGTACTGGCCTCATAAACAAGAGGTGAGTTGAGAGCTGCCTTCCGCACCGGCCTGTTTCTCACTCCATTTCACGTATGGGACCCTTTCCCCGGTCTCTCATACACGAACACTATACAACTCCTGCGGCTTCAGGAACTGCAATGTTAGCTAAAGCGCAGTAACGCTACAGCATTGATTCTTGGTGTTAGTAGTCTGGTAGGCGAATGAGCTGCACCTGGGATTCTTGACAGGCTTGTTTCTTCCCAGTCAGTGTCGAGCACATAGCATTCCAAGCACACGTGGAGCAGTAGTGTTAGCTTCAGGTAGCAAGAGCTGAGTCCAGAGGTGCCTTCTGCCCGGACCTATTTCTCCCTTGGTTTCACGTATGGAACCCGTTCCCCAGGCTCTCAGCCACGGTACTCCGTGTAATACTTCCTCCATCTAGAGGTCGACGGTAGCTAAAGCAGGGTTTCTCTACAGTGTTGTTTCTTCGAGTTAGAACACTAGCTGTTAGACTTCCATGCAAAAGTGGGGCTGCCGTGCTAGCGTGATGAAACACATGGGGAGTCGTGTTCTGCCTTCTGCTGGGGCCTGAGGCTCACTCACAAAAAGCTTTGGACTCCCTTGCAGGGCTCTCATGCACGCACACAACATAATGCTTCCACCTTCAGGAGCGGCTCTTTTAGCTGAAGCATGGATTCTCCAGCGAGTTTTTCCTTCGAGTTAGGCGGTTTTCATGAAGCCTGCACACACACCCGGGGCAACGGTACTAGCCCCATAACCATGGTGTGAGTTGAGAGCTGCCTTCTCTCCGGGCTGTCTCTCCCTCGATTTTAGGAAACGGAACCCGTCCCCAGGCTCTCACCCACCGTACACCCTAAACTGCTTCCTCCCACACAGAGGTCGTCGGTAGCTAAAGCACGGTTTCTCTTCAGTGTTGTTTCTCCGAGTTAGAACGCTTGCTATTAATGTCCACAATAGCCAAACTGTGGAAAGAGCCAAGATGTCCACCAACAGATGAATGGATAAAGAAGAGGGGGTATATATATATATACAATGGAATATTATGCAGCCATCAAAAGGAATGAGATCTTGCCATCTGCAACGACGTGGATGGAACTGGAGGGTATCATGCTGAGCGAAATAAGTCAAACAGAGAAAGACATGTATCATATGACCTCACTGATATGAGGAATTCTTAATCTCAGGAAACAAACTGAGGGTTGCTGGAGTGGGGGCTGGGGTGGGAGGGATGGGGTCACTGGGTGTTGGACACTGGGGAGGGTATGTGTTCTGGTAAGCGCTGTGAATTGTGCAAGACTGTTGAATCTCAGATCTGTACCTCTGAAACAAATAATGCAATATATGTTAAGAAAGAAAAAAAGAAGAAGAAGAATGTAGCAGGAGGGGAAGAATGAAGGGGGGAAAATCGGAGGGGGAAAAGAACCATGAGAGACGATGGACTCTGAAAAACAAACTGAGGGTTCTAGAGGGGAGGGGGGTGGGAGGATGGGTTAGCCTGGTGATGGGTATTGAGCAGGGCACGATCTGCATGGAGCACTGGGTGATATGCACAAACAATGAATCATGGAACACTATATCTAAAACTAATGATGGGGCGCCTGGGTGGCTCAGTTGGTTAAGCGACTGCCTTGGCTCAGGTCATGGTCCTGGAGTCCCGGGATCGAGTCCCACATCGGGCTCCCTGCTCGGCGGGGAGTCTGCTTCTCCCTCTGACCCTCCTCCCTCTCATGCTCTCTGTCTCTCGTTCTCTCTCTCTCAAATAAATAAATAAAATCTTCAAAAAAAAAAAAAAAAAAGGGAACAATTATAAAAAAAAAAAAAATAAAATAAAACTAATGATGTAATGTATGGGGATTAACATAACAATAAAAACATTTAATAATAATAATAATAAAGAACGCTTGCTATTAGACTTCCATGCAAAAGTGGGGCCGCAGTGCTAGCTTCATGAAACAAGTGGGGAGTCGTGTTCTGTCTTCTGCCGGGGCCTGAGTCCCACACGGAAAATGGGTCTGGACTCCCTTGCAGTGCTCTCACGCACGCACACAACAAAATGCTGCCACCCTCAGGAGCAGCTGTTTTACCTGCAGCACAGGCTCTCAACCGAGTTTTTCCTTCGAGTTCGGTGGCTGTGTTTAAGCCTGCACACACACCCTGGGCAATGGTACTAGCCCCATAACCATGATGTGATTTGAGAGCTGCCTTCTGTACCGGCCTGTCTCTCCCCGATATTACGATATTGAAACCGTCCCAGGGCTCTCAGCCACAGTACACCCTAAACTGCTTCGCCCACACAGAGGTCGACGGTAGCTAAAGCACGGCTTCTCTACAGTGTTGTTTCTTCGAGTTAGAACGCTAGCTATTAGACTTCCATGCAAAAGTGGGGCTGCCGTGCTAGCGTGATGAAACACATGGGGAGTCGTGTTCTGCCTTTCGCTGGGGCCTGAGTCTCACTCGCAAAAAGCTTTGGACTCTCTTGCAGTGCTCTCACGCACGCACACAACAAAATGCTTGCACCCTCAGGAGCAGCTCTTTTACCTGCAGCACAGGCTCTCTACCGAGCTTTTCCTTCGAGTTAGGTGGCTGTGTTTAAGCCTGCACACACCCACGGGGCAACGGAACTAGCCCCATAACCATGTAGTGAGTTCAGATCTGCCTTATGTGCCAGCCTGTCTCTCCCCCGATATTATGAAATGGAAACCGTCCCCAGGCTCTCAGCCACAGTACACCCTAAACTGCTTCGCCCACAGAGAGGTCGACGGTAGCTAAAGCACGGTTTCTCTACAGTGTTGTTTCTCCGAGTTAGAAAGCTAGCTGTTAGACTTCCATGCAAAAGTGGGGCCGCAGTCCTAGCTTCATGGAGCAAGTGGGGAGTCGTGTTCTGGCTTCTTCCGGGGCCTGGGTCTCACAAGGAAAATGCTTTTGGACTCACTTGCAGTGCGCTCACGCATGCACACAGCAAAATGCGTCCACCCTGAGGCATGGCTCTTTTAGCCGAAGCAGGAATTCCCTACAGAGTTGTTCCTTTGAGTTAGGTGGTTGGCTTTAGGCCTGCAGGCACCCCCGGGGCAAGGGCACTAGCCTCATCAACCAGAGGTGACTTGAGAGCTGCCTTCCGCACCGGCCTGTTTCTCACTCCATTTCACGTCTGGGACCCTTTCCCCGGTCTCTCGTACACGAGCAGGGTCAAATTCCTCCTGCTTCAGGAACGGCAATGTTAACTCAAGCGCAGTCACTCTAGAGGATTGATTCTTGGTGTTAGTCGCCTGGGAACTAGGCATCCAGGCACACAGGGTACAGCGGTGCTAATCTCCTCAAACAAGAGGTGAGTCGACAGCAGCCTTCCTTCCAGGCCTGCTTCTCACTCCGAGTTACGTTTAGGTTCCATTTCTCATGCTTTCACAAAAACACACAACAGATGAAGTGCACGCTCAGGAAGGGCGATCTTTGCTGAGGCACGGGTTCTCTACAGTTTTGTTCCTTTGCGTTGCGTGGATGGCACTGAGGACTCCACGCACACACGGGAGAGCCGATCTAGTTTCCCGAAACAAGAGTTGAGTCCATAGGGGCCTTCTGCCCATGCTTATTTCTCCCTCCGAATTCGGCTGGGACTCCTTCCCCAGGTTTGCACTCAAGCAGACTTGAAAATGCTGCCACCCTGTGGAGAGGCGAACGAGCTGAAGCTGGGGTTCTTGAGCGGCTTCTTTCTGCCAAATCAGTGTGGAGCCCTTAGCATTCCTAGGCACACATGGAGCCGAAGTGTTAGCTTCAGGTAACAAGAGCTGAGTCGAGAGGAGCCTTCTGGCCCGGACTCCTTCTCCCTCGGTTTCACGTAAGGAACCCGTTCCTCAGGCTCTCACCCACGGTAGCCTGGAAAGTGCTTCCTCCCTCAGAGAGGTGGATGGTAGCTAAAGCACGGTTTCTCTACCGTGTTGTTTCTTCCAGGGAGAACGCTAGCGATTAGATTTCCATGCAAAAGTAGGGCCGCAGTGCTAGCTAAATGAAACGCACGGGGAGTCGTCTTCTGCCTTTTGCTGGGGCCTGAGTCTCACTCGCAGAAACTTTGGACTCCCTTGCAGTCCTCTCACGCACGCACACAACCAAATGCTTCCACCCTCAGGAGCGACTGTTTGAGCTGAAGCACGGATTCTCTACCGTGTTTTTCCTTTGAGTTAGGTGGCTGTCTTTCAGCCTGCACACACACCCAGGGCAACGGTACTAGCCCCATAACCATGATGTGAGTTGAGAGCTGCCTTCTGTACCGGCCTGTCTCTCCCCCGATTTTACAAAATGGAAAATGTCCCCAGGCTCTCAGCCACAGTACACCCTAAACTGCTTCGCCCACAGAGAGGTCGACGGTAGCTAAAGCACGGTTTCTCTACTGTGTAGTTTCTTCGAGTTAGAACGCTAGCTCTTAGACTTCCATGCAAATGTGGGGCTGCCGTGCTAGCTTGGTAAAACACATGGGGAGTCGTGTTCTGCCTTTCGCTGGGGCCTGAGTCTCACTCGCAAAATGCTTTGGACTCCCTTGCAGTGCTCTCACGCACGCACACAACAAAAGGCTTCCACCCTTAGGAGCAGCTGTTTTACCTGCAGCTCGGATTCCCTACCGAGTTTTTCCTTCGAGTTAAGTGGCTGTCTTTAAGCCTGCACACACCCACGGGGCAACGGAACTAGCCCCTTAAGCATGTAGTGAGTTGAGAGCTGCCTTCTGTACCGGACTGTCTCTCCCCCTATATTCCGAAATGGAAACCGTCCCCAGGCTGCCAGCCACAGTACACCCTAAACTGCTTCGCCCACACAGAGGTCGACGGTAGCTAAAGCACGGCTTCTCTACAGTGTTGTTTCTTCGACTTAGAACGCTAGCTATTAGACTTCCCTGAAAAGTGGCGCTGCCGTGCTAGCTTGATGAAACACATGGGGAGTGGTGTTCTGCCTTTCGCTGGGGCCTGAGTCTCACTCGCAGAAAGCTTTGGACTCCCTTGCAGTGCTCTCACGCACGCACACAACAAAATGCTTCCACCCTCAGGAGCAGCTGTTTTACCTGCAGCACAGGCTCTCTACCGAGTTTTTCCTTCGAGTTAGGTGGCTGTGTTTAAGCCCGCACACACACCCTGGGCAACGGTAGTAGCCCCATAACCATGATGTGAGTTGAGAGCTGCCTTCTGTGCCGGCCTGTCCCTCCACCGATATTATGATATTGAAACCGTCCCAGGGCTCCCAACCTCAGTACACCCTAAACTGCTTCGCCCTCAGAGAGGTCGACGGTAGCTAAAGCACGGTTTCTCTACAGTGTTGTTTCTTCGACTTAGAAAGCTAACTATCAGACTTCCATGCAAAAGTGGGGCCGCAGTATTAGATTCATGGAGCAAGTGGGGAGTCGTGTTCTGGCTTCTTCTGGGGCCTGGGTCTCACAAGGAAAATGCTTTTGGACTCACTTGCTGTGCACTCACGCATGCACACCACACAATGCGTCCACCCTGAGGCATGGCTCTTTTAGCCGAAGCAGGAATTCTCTACAGAGTTGTTCCTTTGAGTTAGGCGGTTGGCTTATGGCCTGCAGGAACACACGGGGCAAGGGTACTGGCCGCATAAACAAGAGGTGAGTTGAGAGCTGCCTTCCGCACCGGCCTGTTTCTCACTCCATTTCACGTATGGGACCCTTTCCCCGGTCTCTCATACACGAACACTATACAACTCCTGCGGCTTCAGGAACTGCAATGTTAGCTAAAGCGCAGTAACGCTACAGCATTGATTCTTGGTGTTAGTAGTCTGGTAGGCGAATGAGCTGCACCTGGGATTCTTGACAGGCTTGTTTCTTCCCAGTCAGTGTCGAGCACATAGCATTCCAAGCACACGTGGAGCAGTAGTGTTAGCTTCAGGTAGCAAGAGCTGAGTCCAGAGGTGCCTTCTGCCCGGACCTATTTCTCCCTTGGTTTCACGTATGGAACCCGTTCCCCAGGCTCTCAGCCACGGTACTCCGTGTAATACTTCCTCCATCTAGAGGTCGACGGTAGCTAAAGCAGGGTTTCTCTACAGTGTTGTTTCTTCGAGTTAGAACACTAGCTGTTAGACTTCCATGCAAAAGTGGGGCTGCCGTGCTAGCGTGATGAAACACATGGGGAGTCGTGTTCTGCCTTCTGCTGGGGCCTGAGGCTCACTCACAAAAAGCTTTGGACTCCCTTGCAGGGCTCTCATGCACGCACACAACATAATGCTTCCACCTTCAAGAGCGGCTCTTTTAGCTGAAGCATGGATTCTCCAGCGAGTTTTTCCTTCGAGTTAGGCGGTTTTCATGAAGCCTGCACACACACCCGGGGCAACGGTACTAGCCCCATAACCATGGTGTGAGTTGAGAGCTGCCTTCTCTCCGGGCTGTCTCTCCCTCGATTTTAGGAAACGGAACCCGTCCCCAGGCTCTCACCCACCGTACACCCTAAACTGCTTCCTCCCACACAGAGGTCGTCGGTAGCTAAAGCACGGTTTCTCTTCAGTGTTGTTTCTCCGAGTTAGAACGCTTGCTATTAATGTCCACAATAGCCAAACTGTGGAAAGAGCCAAGATGTCCACCAACAGATGAATGGATAAAGAAGAGGGGGTATATATATATATACAATGGAATATTATGCAGCCATCAAAAGGAATGAGATCTTGCCATCTGCAACGACGTGGATGGAACTGGAGGGTATCATGCTGAGCGAAATAAGTCAAACAGAGAAAGACATGTATCATATGACCTCACTGATATGAGGAATTCTTAATCTCAGGAAACAAACTGAGGGTTGCTGGAGTGGGGGCTGGGGTGGGAGGGATGGGGTCACTGGGTGTTGGACACTGGGGAGGGTATGTGTTCTGGTAAGCGCTGTGAATTGTGCAAGACTGTTGAATCTCAGATCTGTACCTCTGAAACAAATAATGCAATATATGTTAAGAAAGAAAAAAAGAAGAAGAAGAATGTAGCAGGAGGGGAAGAATGAAGGGGGGAAAATCGGAGGGGGAAAAGAACCATGAGAGACGATGGACTCTGAAAAACAAACTGAGGGTTCTAGAGGGGAGGGGGGTGGGAGGATGCGTTAGCCTGGTGATGGGTATTGAGCAGGGCACGATCTGCATGGAGCACTGGGTGATATGCACAAACAATGAATCATGGAACACTATATCTAAAACTAATGATGTAATGTATGGGGATTAACATAACAATAAAAACATTTAATAATAATAATAATAAAGAACGCTTGCTATTAGACTTCCAGGCAAAAGTGGGGCCGCGGTGCTAGCTTCATGAAACAAGTGGGGAGTCGTGTTCTGTCTTCTGCCGGGGCCTGAGTCCCACACGGAAAATGGGTCTGGACTCCCTTGCAGTGCTCTCACGCACGCACACAACAAAATGCTGCCACCCTCAGGAGCAGCTGTTTTACCTGCAGCACAGGCTCTCAACCGAGTTTTTCCTTCGAGTTCGGTGGCTGTGTTTAAGCCTGCACACACACCCTGGGCAATGGTACTAGCCCCATAACCATGATGTGATTTGAGAGCTGCCTTCTGTACCGGCCTGTCTCTCCCCGATATTACGATATTGAAACCGTCCCAGGGCTCTCAGCCACAGTACACCCTAAACTGCTTCGCCCACACAGAGGTCGACGGTAGCTAAAGCACGGCTTCTCTACAGTGTTGTTTCTTCGACTTAGAACGCTAGCTATTAGACTTCCATGCAAAAGTGGGGCTGCCGTGCTAGCGTGATGAAACACATGGGGAGTCGTGTTCTGCCTTTCGCTGGGGCCTGAGTCTCACTCGCAAAAAGCTTTGGACTCCCTTGCAGTGCTCTCACGCACGCACACAACAAAATGCTTGCACCCTCAGGAGCAGCTCTTTTACCTGCAGCACAGGCTCTCTACCGAGTTTTTCCTTCGAGTTAGGTGGCTGTGTTTAAGCCTGCACACACCCACGGGGCAACGGAACTAGCCCCATAACCATGTAGTGAGTTCAGATCTGCCTTATGTGCCAGCCTGTCTCTCCCCCGATATGATGAAATGGAAACCGTCCCCAGGCTCTCAGCCACAGTACACCCTAAACTGCTTCGCCCACAGAGAGGTCGACGGTAGCTAAAGCACGGTTTCTCTACAGTGTTGTTTCTCCGAGTTAGAAAGCTAGCTGTTAGACTTCCATGCAAAAGTGGGGCCGCAGTCCTAGCTTCATGGAGCAAGTGGGGAGTCGTGTTCTGGCTTCTTCCGGGGCCTGGGTCTCACAAGGAAAATGCTTTTGGACTCACTTGCAGTGCGCTCACGCATGCACACAGCAAAATGCGTCCACCCTGAGGCATGGCTCTTTTAGCCGAAGCAGGAATTCCCTACAGAGTTGTTCCTTTGAGTTAGGTGGTTGGCTTTAGGCCTGCAGGCACCCCCGGGGCAAGGGCACTAGCCTCATCAACCAGAGGTGACTTGAGAGCTGCCTTCCGCACCGGCCTGTTTCTCACTCCATTTCACGTCTGGGACCCTTTCCCCGGTCTCTCGTACACGAGCAGGGTCAAATTCCTCCTGCTTCAGGAACGGCAATGTTAACTCAAGCGCAGTCACTCTAGAGGATTGATTCTTGGTGTTAGTCGCCTGGGAACTAGGCATCCAGGCACACAGGGTACAGCGGTGCTAATCTCCTCAAACAAGAGGTGAGTCGACAGCAGCCTTCCTTCCAGGCCTGCTTCTCACTCCGAGTTACGTTTAGGTTCCATTTCTCATGCTTTCACAAAAACACACAACAGATGAAGTGCACGCTCAGGAAGGGCGATCTTTGCTGAGGCACGGGTTCTCTACAGTTTTGTTCCTTTGCGTTGCGTGGATGGCACTGAGGACTCCACGCACACACGGGAGAGCCGATCTAGTTTCCCGAAACAAGAGTTGAGTCCATAGGGGCCTTCTGCCCATGCTTATTTCTCCCTCCGAATTCGGCTGGGACTCCTTCCCCAGGTTTGCACTCAAGCAGACTTGAAAATGCTGCCACCCTGTGGAGAGGCGAACGAGCTGAAGCTGGGGTTCTTGAGCGGCTTCTTTCTGCCAAATCAGTGTGGAGCCCTTAGCATTCCTAGGCACACATGGAGCCGAAGTGTTAGCTTCAGGTAACAAGAGCTGAGTCGAGAGGAGCCTTCTGGCCCGGACTCCTTCTCCCTCGGTTTCACGTAAGGAACCCGTTCCTCAGGCTCTCACCCACGGTAGCCTGGAAAGTGCTTCCTCCCTCAGAGAGGTGGATGGTAGCTAAAGCACGGTTTCTCTACCGTGTTGTTTCTTCCAGGGAGAACGCTAGCGATTAGATTTCCATGCAAAAGTAGGGCCGCAGTGCTAGCTAAATGAAACGCACGGGGAGTCGTCTTCTGCCTTTTGCTGGGGCCTGAGTCTCACTCGCAGAAACTTTGGACTCCCTTGCAGTCCTCTCACGCACGCACACAACCAAATGCTTCCACCCTCAGGAGCGACTGTTTGAGCTGAAGCACGGATTCTCTACCGTGTTTTTCCTTTGAGTTAGGTGGCTGTCTTTCAGCCTGCACACACACCCAGGGCAACGGTACTAGCCCCATAACCATGATGTGAGTTGAGAGCTGCCTTCTGTACCGGCCTGTCTCTCCCCCGATTTTACAAAATGGAAAATGTCCCCAGGCTCTCAGCCACAGTACACCCTAAACTGCTTCGCCCACAGAGAGGTCGACGGTAGCTAAAGCACGGTTTCTCTACTGTGTAGTTTCTTCGAGTTAGAACGCTAGCTCTTAGACTTCCATGCAAATGTGGGGCTGCCGTGCTAGCTTGGTAAAACACATGGGGAGTCGTGTTCTGCCTTTCGCTGGGGCCTGAGTCTCACTCGCAAAATGCTTTGGACTCCCTTGCAGTGCTCTCACGCACGCACACAACAAAAGGCTTCCACCCTTAGGAGCAGCTGTTTTACCTGCAGCTCGGATTCCCTACCGAGTTTTTCCTTCGAGTTAAGTGGCTGTCTTTAAGCCTGCACACACCCACGGGGCAACGGAACTAGCCCCTTAAGCATGTAGTGAGTTGAGAGCTGCCTTCTGTACCGGACTGTCTCTCCCCCTATATTCCGAAATGGAAACCGTCCCCAGGCTGCCAGCCACAGTACACCCTAAACTGCTTCGCCCACACAGAGGTCGACGGTAGCTAAAGCACGGCTTCTCTACAGTGTTGTTTCTTCGACTTAGAACGCTAGCTATTAGACTTCCCTGAAAAGTGGCGCTGCCGTGCTAGCTTGATGAAACACATGGGGAGTGGTGTTCTGCCTTTCGCTGGGGCCTGAGTCTCACTCGCAGAAAGCTTTGGACTCCCTTGCAGTGCTCTCACGCACGCACACAACAAAATGCTTCCACCCTCAGGAGCAGCTGTTTTACCTGCAGCACAGGCTCTCTACCGAGTTTTTCCTTCGAGTTAGGTGGCTGTGTTTAAGCCCGCACACACACCCTGGGCAA
Organism: Halichoerus grypus; assembly: GCF_964656455.1. Classification (NCBI taxonomy): domain Eukaryota; kingdom Metazoa; phylum Chordata; class Mammalia; order Carnivora; family Phocidae; genus Halichoerus; species Halichoerus grypus. The sequence goes on along the minus strand of NC_135714.1, from coordinate 165,424,612 downwards.
CGGTAGTAGCCCCATAACCATGATGTGAGTTGAGAGCTGCCTTCTGTGCCGGCCTGTCCCTCCACCGATATTATGATATTGAAACCGTCCCAGGGCTCCCAACCTCAGTACACCCTAAACTGCTTCGCCCTCAGAGAGGTCGACGGTAGCTAAAGCACGGTTTCTCTACAGTGTTGTTTCTTCGACTTAGAAAGCTAACTATCAGACTTCCATGCAAAAGTGGGGCCGCAGTATTAGATTCATGGAGCAAGTGGGGAGTCGTGTTCTGGCTTCTTCTGGGGCCTGGGTCTCACAAGGAAAATGCTTTTGGACTCACTTGCTGTGCACTCACGCATGCACACCACACAATGCGTCCACCCTGAGGCATGGCTCTTTTAGCCGAAGCAGGAATTCTCTACAGAGTTGTTCCTTTGAGTTAGGCGGTTGGCTTATGGCCTGCAGGAACACACGGGGCAAGGGTACTGGCCGCATAAACAAGAGGTGAGTTGAGAGCTGCCTTCCGCACCGGCCTGTTTCTCACTCCATTTCACGTATGGGACCCTTTCCCCGGTCTCTCATACACGAACACTATACAACTCCTGCGGCTTCAGGAACTGCAATGTTAGCTAAAGTGCAGTAACGCTACAGCATTGATTCTTGGTGTTAGTAGTCTGGTAGGCGAATGAGCTGCACCTGGGATTCTTGACAGGCTTGTTTCTTCCCAGTCAGTGTCGAGCACATAGCATTCCAAGCACACGTGGAGCAGTAGTGTTAGCTTCAGGTAGCAAGAGCTGAGTCCAGAGGTGCCTTCTGCCCGGACCTATTTCTCCCTTGGTTTCACGTATGGAACCCGTTCCCCAGGCTCTCAGCCACGGTACTCCGTGTAATACTTCCTCCATCTAGAGGTCGACGGTAGCTAAAGCAGGGTTTCTCTACAGTGTTGTTTCTTCGAGTTAGAACACTAGCTGTTAGACTTCCATGCAAAAGTGGGGCTGCCGTGCTAGCGTGATGAAACACATGGGGAGTCGTGTTCTGCCTTCTGCTGGGGCCTGAGGCTCACTCACAAAAAGCTTTGGACTCCCTTGCAGGGCTCTCATGCACGCACACAACATAATGCTTCCACCTTCAAGAGCGGCTCTTTTAGCTGAAGCATGGATTCTCCAGCGAGTTTTTCCTTCGAGTTAGGCGGTTTTCATGAAGCCTGCACACACACCCGGGGCAACGGTACTAGCCCCATAACCATGGTGTGAGTTGAGAGCTGCCTTCTCTCCGGGCTGTCTCTCCCTCGATTTTAGGAAACGGAACCCGTCCCCAGGCTCTCACCCACCGTACACCCTAAACTGCTTCCTCCCACACAGAGGTCGTCGGTAGCTAAAGCACGGTTTCTCTTCAGTGTTGTTTCTCCGAGTTAGAACGCTTGCTATTAATGTCCACAATAGCCAAACTGTGGAAAGAGCCAAGATGTCCACCAACAGATGAATGGATAAAGAAGAGGGGGTATATATATATATACAATGGAATATTATGCAGCCATCAAAAGGAATGAGATCTTGCCATCTGCAACGACGTGGATGGAACTGGAGGGTATCATGCTGAGCGAAATAAGTCAAACAGAGAAAGACATGTATCATATGACCTCACTGATATGAGGAATTCTTAATCTCAGGAAACAAACTGAGGGTTGCTGGAGTGGGGGCTGGGGTGGGAGGGATGGGGTCACTGGGTGTTGGACACTGGGGAGGGTATGTGTTCTGGTAAGCGCTGTGAATTGTGCAAGACTGTTGAATCTCAGATCTGTACCTCTGAAACAAATAATGCAATATATGTTAAGAAAGAAAAAAAGAAGAAGAAGAATGTAGCAGGAGGGGAAGAATGAAGGGGGGAAAATCGGAGGGGGAAAAGAACCATGAGAGACGATGGACTCTGAAAAACAAACTGAGGGTTCTAGAGGGGAGGGGGGTGGGAGGATGCGTTAGCCTGGTGATGGGTATTGAGCAGGGCACGATCTGCATGGAGCACTGGGTGATATGCACAAACAATGAATCATGGAACACTATATCTAAAACTAATGATGTAATGTATGGGGATTAACATAACAATAAAAACATTTAATAATAATAATAATAAAGAACGCTTGCTATTAGACTTCCATGCAAAAGTGGGGCCGCGGTGCTAGCTTCATGAAACAAGTGGGGAGTCGTGTTCTGTCTTCTGCCGGGGCCTGAGTCCCACACGGAAAATGGGTCTGGACTCCCTTGCAGTGCTCTCACGCACGCACACAACAAAATGCTGCCACCCTCAGGAGCAGCTGTTTTACCTGCAGCACAGGCTCTCAACCGAGTTTTTCCTTCGAGTTAGGTGGCTGTGTTTAAGCCTGCACACACACCCTGGGCAATGGTACTAGCCCCATAACCATGATGTGATTTGAGAGCTGCCTTCTGTACCGGCCTGTCTCTCCCCGATATTACGATATTGAAACCGTCCCAGGGCTCTCAGCCACAGTACACCCTAAACTGCTTCGCCCACACAGAGGTCGACGGTAGCTAAAGCACGGCTTCTCTACAGTGTTGTTTCTTCGACTTAGAACGCTAGCTATTAGACTTCCATGCAAAAGTGGGGCTGCCGTGCTAGCGTGATGAAACACATGGGGAGTCGTGTTCTGCCTTTCGCTGGGGCCTGAGTCTCACTCGCAAAAAGCTTTGGACTCCCTTGCAGTGCTCTCACGCACGCACACAACAAAATGCTTGCACCCTCAGGAGCAGCTCTTTTACCTGCAGCACAGGCTCTCTACCGAGTTTTTCCTTCGAGTTAGGTGGCTGTGTTTAAGCCTGCACACACCCACGGGGCAACGGAACTAGCCCCATAACCATGTAGTGAGTTCAGATCTGCCTTATGTGCCAGCCTGTCTCTCCCCCGATATGATGAAATGGAAACCGTCCCCAGGCTCTCAGCCACAGTACACCCTAAACTGCTTCGCCCACAGAGAGGTCGACGGTAGCTAAAGCACGGTTTCTCTACAGTGTTGTTTCTCCGAGTTAGAAAGCTAGCTGTTAGACTTCCATGCAAAAGTGGGGCCGCAGTCCTAGCTTCATGGAGCAAGTGGGGAGTCGTGTTCTGGCTTCTTCCGGGGCCTGGGTCTCACAAGGAAAATGCTTTTGGACTCACTTGCAGTGCGCTCACGCATGCACACAGCAAAATGCGTCCACCCTGAGGCATGGCTCTTTTAGCCGAAGCAGGAATTCCCTACAGAGTTGTTCCTTTGAGTTAGGTGGTTGGCTTTAGGCCTGCAGGCACCCCCGGGGCAAGGGCACTAGCCTCATCAACCAGAGGTGACTTGAGAGCTGCCTTCCGCACCGGCCTGTTTCTCACTCCATTTCACGTCTGGGACCCTTTCCCCGGTCTCTCGTACACGAGCAGGGTCAAATTCCTCCTGCTTCAGGAACGGCAATGTTAACTCAAGCGCAGTCACTCTAGAGGATTGATTCTTGGTGTTAGTCGCCTGGGAACTAGGCATCCAGGCACACAGGGTACAGCGGTGCTAATCTCCTCAAACAAGAGGTGAGTCGACAGCAGCCTTCCTTCCAGGCCTGCTTCTCACTCCGAGTTACGTTTAGGTTCCATTTCTCATGCTTTCACAAAAACACACAACAGATGAAGTGCACGCTCAGGAAGGGCGATCTTTGCTGAGGCACGGGTTCTCTACAGTTTTGTTCCTTTGCGTTGCGTGGATGGCACTGAGGACTCCACGCACACACGGGAGAGCCGATCTAGTTTCCCGAAACAAGAGTTGAGTCCATAGGGGCCTTCTGCCCATGCTTATTTCTCCCTCCGAATTCGGCTGGGACTCCTTCCCCAGGTTTGCACTCAAGCAGACTTGAAAATGCTGCCACCCTGTGGAGAGGCGAACGAGCTGAAGCTGGGGTTCTTGAGCGGCTTCTTTCTGCCAAATCAGTGTGGAGCCCTTAGCATTCCTAGGCACACATGGAGCCGAAGTGTTAGCTTCAGGTAACAAGAGCTGAGTCGAGAGGAGCCTTCTGGCCCGGACTCCTTCTCCCTCGGTTTCACGTAAGGAACCCGTTCCTCAGGCTCTCACCCACGGTAGCCTGGAAAGTGCTTCCTCCCTCAGAGAGGTGGATGGTAGCTAAAGCACGGTTTCTCTACCGTGTTGTTTCTTCCAGGGAGAACGCTAGCGATTAGATTTCCATGCAAAAGTAGGGCCGCAGTGCTAGCTAAATGAAACACACGGGGAGTCGTCTTCTGCCTTTTGCTGGGGCCTGAGTCTCACTCGCAGAAACTTTGGACTCCCTTGCAGTCCTCTCACGCACGCACACAACCAAATGCTTCCACCCTCAGGAGCGGCTGTTTGAGCTGAAGCACGGATTCTCTACCGTGTTTTTCCTTTGAGTTAGGTGGCTGTCTTTCAGCCTGCACACACACCCAGGGCAACGGTACTAGCCCCATAACCATGATGTGAGTTGAGAGCTGCCTTCTGTACCGGCCTGTCTCTCCCCCGATTTTACAAAATGGAAAATGTCCCCAGGCTCTCAGCCACAGTACACCCTAAACTGCTTCGCCCACAGAGAGGTCGACGGTAGCTAAAGCACGGTTTCTCTACTGTGTCGTTTCTTCGAGTTAGAACGCTAGCTCTTAGACTTCCATGCAAATGTGGGGCTGCCGTGCTAGCTTGGTAAAACACATGGGGAGTCGTGTTCTGCCTTTCGCTGGGGCCTGAGTCTCACTCGCAAAATGCTTTGGACTCCCTTGCAGTGCTCTCACGCACGCACACATCAAAAGGCTTCCACCCTTAGGAGCAGCTGTTTTACCTGCAGCTCGGATTCCCTACCGAGTTTTTCCTTCGAGTTAAGTGGCTGTCTTTAAGCCTGCACACACCCACGGGGCAACGGAACTAGCCCCTTAAGCATGTAGTGAGTTGAGAGCTGCCTTCTGTACCGGACTGTCTCTCCCCCTATATTCCGAAATGGAAACCGTCCCCAGGCTGCCAGCCACAGTACACCCTAAACTGCTTCGCCCACACAGAGGTCGACGGTAGCTAAAGCACGGCTTCTCTACAGTGTTGTTTCTTCGACTTAGAACGCTAGCTATTAGACTTCCCTGAAAAGTGGCGCTGCCGTGCTAGCTTGATGAAACACATGGGGAGTGGTGTTCTGCCTTTCGCTGGGGCCTGAGTCTCACTCGCAGAAAGCTTTGGACTCCCTTGCAGTGCTCTCACGCACGCACACAACAAAATGCTTCCACCCTCAGGAGCAGCTGTTTTACCTGCAGCACAGGCTCTCTACCGAGTTTTTCCTTCGAGTTAGGTGGCTGTGTTTAAGCCTGCACACACACCCTGGGCAACGGTAGTAGCCCCATAACCATGATGTGAGTTGAGAGCTGCCTTCTGTGCCGGCCTGTCCCTCCACCGATATTATGATATTGAAACCGTCCCAGGGCTCCCAACCTCAGTACACCCTAAACTGCTTCGCCCTCAGAGAGGTCGACGGTAGCTAAAGCACGGTTTCTCTACAGTGTTGTTTCTTCGACTTAGAAAGCTAACTATCAGACTTCCATGCAAAAGTGGGGCCGCAGTATTAGATTCATGGAGCAAGTGGGGAGTCGTGTTCTGGCTTCTTCTGGGGCCTGGGTCTCACAAGGAAAATGCTTTTGGACTCACTTGCTGTGCACTCACGCATGCACACCACACAATGCGTCCACCCTGAGGCATGGCTCTTTTAGCCGAAGCAGGAATTCTCTACAGAGTTGTTCCTTTGAGTTAGGCGGTTGGCTTATGGCCTGCAGGAACACACGGGGCAAGGGTACTGGCCGCATAAACAAGAGGTGAGTTGAGAGCTGCCTTCCGCACCGGCCTGTTTCTCACTCCATTTCACGTATGGGACCCTTTCCCCGGTCTCTCATACACGAACACTATACAACTCCTGCGGCTTCAGGAACTGCAATGTTAGCTAAAGCGCAGCAACGCTACAGCATTGATTCTTGGTGTTAGTAGTCTGGTAGGCGAATGAGCTGCACCTGGGATTCTTGACAGGCTTGTTTCTTCCCAGTCAGTGTCGAGCACATAGCATTCCAAGCACACGTGGAGCAGTAGTGTTAGCTTCAGGTAGCAAGAGCTGAGTCCAGAGGTGCCTTCTGCCCGGACCTATTTCTCCCTTGGTTTCACGTATGGAACCCGTTCCCCAGGCTCTCAGCCACGGTACTCCGTGTAATACTTCCTCCATCTAGAGGTCGACGGTAGCTAAAGCAGGGTTTCTCTACAGTGTTGTTTCTTCGAGTTAGAACACTAGCTGTTAGACTTCCATGCAAAAGTGGGGCTGCCGTGCTAGCGTGATGAAACACATGGGGAGTCGTGTTCTGCCTTCTGCTGGGGCCTGAGGCTCACTCACAAAAAGCTTTGGACTCCCTTGCAGGGCTCTCATGCACGCACACAACATAATGCTTCCACCTTCAAGAGCGGCTCTTTTAGCTGAAGCATGGATTCTCCAGCGAGTTTTTCCTTCGAGTTAGGCGGTTTTCATGAAGCCTGCACACACACCCGGGGCAACGGTACTAGCCCCATAACCATGGTGTGAGTTGAGAGCTGCCTTCTCTCCGGGCTGTCTCTCCCTCGATTTTAGGAAACGGAACCCGTCCCCAGGCTCTCACCCACCGTACACCCTAAACTGCTTCCTCCCACACAGAGGTCGTCGGTAGCTAAAGCACGGTTTCTCTTCAGTGTTGTTTCTCCGAGTTAGAACGCTTGCTATTAATGTCCACAATAGCCAAACTGTGGAAAGAGCCAAGATGTCCACCAACAGATGAATGGATAAAGAAGAGGGGGTATATATATATATATACAATGGAATATTATGCAGCCATCAAAAGGAATGAGATCTTGCCATCTGCAACGACGTGGATGGAACTGGAGGGTATCATGCTGAGTGAAATAAGTCAAACAGAGAAAGACATGTATCATATGACCTCACTGATATGAGGAATTCTTAATCTCAGGAAACAAACTGAGGGTTGCTGGAGTGGGGGCTGGGGTGGGAGGGATGGGGTCACTGGGTGTTGGACACTGGGGAGGGTATGTGTTCTGGTAAGCGCTGTGAATTGCACAAGACTGTTGAATCTCAGATCTGTACCTCTGAAACAAATAATGCAATATATGTTAAGAAAGAAAAAAAGAAGAAGAAGAATGTAGCAGGAGGGGAAGAATGAAGGGGGGAAAATCGGAGGGGGAAAAGAACCATGAGAGACGATGGACTCTGAAAAACAAACTGAGGGTTCTAGAGGGGAGGGGGGTGGGAGGATGGGTTAGCCTGGTGATGGGTATTGAGCAGGGCACGATCTGCATGGAGCACTGGGTGATATGCACAAACAATGAATCATGGAACACTATATCTAAAACTAATGATGTAATGTATGGGGATTAACATAACAATAAAAACATTTAATAATAATAATAATAAAGAACGCTTGCTATTAGACTTCCATGCAAAAGTGGGGCCGCGGTGCTAGCTTCATGAAACAAGTGGGGAGTCGTGTTCTGTCTTCTGCCGGGGCCTGAGTCCCACACGGAAAATGGGTCTGGACTCCCTTGCAGTGCTCTCACGCACGCACACAACAAAATGCTGCCACCCTCAGGAGCAGCTGTTTTACCTGCAGCACAGGCTCTCAACCGAGTTTTTCCTTCGAGTTAGGTGGCTGTGTTTAAGCCTGCACACACACCCTGGGCAATGGTACTAGCCCCATAACCATGATGTGATTTGAGAGCTGCCTTCTGTACCGGCCTGTCTCTCCCCGATATTACGATACTGAAACCGTCCCAGGGCTCTCAGCCACAGTACACCCTAAACTGCTTCGCCCACACAGAGGTCGACGGTAGCTAAAGCACGGCTTCTCTACAGTGTTGTTTCTTCGAGTTAGAACGCTAGCTATTAGACTTCCATGCAAAAGTGGGGCTGCCGTGCTAGCGTGATGAAACACATGGGGAGTCGTGTTCTGCCTTTCGCTGGGGCCTGAGTCTCACTCGCAAAAAGCTTTGGACTCCCTTGCAGTGCTCTCACGCACGCACACAACAAAATGCTTGCACCCTCAGGAGCAGCTCTTTTACCTGCAGCACAGGCTCTCTACCGAGTTTTTCCTTCGAGTTAGGTGGCTGTGTTTAAGCCTGCACACACCCACGGGGCAACGGAACTAGCCCCATAACCATGTAGTGAGTTCAGATCTGCCTTATGTGCCAGCCTGTCTCTCCCCCGATATGATGAAATGGAAACCGTCCCCAGGCTCTCAGCCACAGTACACCCTAAACTGCTTCGCCCACAGAGAGGTCGACGGTAGCTAAAGCACGGTTTCTCTACAGTGTTGTTTCTCCGAGTTAGAAAGCTAGCTGTTAGACTTCCATGCAAAAGTGGGGCCGCAGTCCTAGCTTCATGGAGCAAGTGGGGAGTCGTGTTCTGGCTTCTTCCGGGGCCTGGGTCTCACAAGGAAAATGCTTTTGGACTCACTTGCAGTGCGCTCACGCATGCACACAGCAAAATGCGTCCACCCTGAGGCATGGCTCTTTTAGCCGAAGCAGGAATTCCCTACAGAGTTGTTCCTTTGAGTTAGGTGGTTGGCTTTAGGCCTGCAGGCACCCCCGGGGCAAGGGCACTAGCCTCATCAACCAGAGGTGACTTGAGAGCTGCCTTCCGCACCGGCCTGTTTCTCACTCCATTTCACGTCTGGGACCCTTTCCCCGGTCTCTCGTACACGAGCAGGGTCAAATTCCTCCTGCTTCAGGAACGGCAATGTTAACTCAAGCGCAGTCACTCTAGAGGATTGATTCTTGGTGTTAGTCGCCTGGGAACTAGGCATCCAGGCACACAGGGTACAGCAGTGCTAATCTCCTCAAACAAGAGGTGAGTCGACAGCAGCCTTCCTTCCAGGCCTGCTTCTCACTCCGAGTTACGTTTAGGTTCCATTTCTCATGCTTTCACAAAAACACACAACAGATGAAGTGCACGCTCAGGAAGGGCGATCTTTGCTGAGGCACGGGTTCTCTACAGTTTTGTTCCTTTGCGTTGCGTGGATGGCACTGAGGACTCCACGCACACACGGGAGAGCCGATCTAGTTTCCCGAAACAAGAGTTGAGTCCATAGGGGCCTTCTGCCCATGCTTATTTCTCCCTCCGAATTCGGCTGGGACTCCTTCCCCAGGTTTGCACTCAAGCAGACTTGAAAATGCTGCCACCCTGTGGAGAGGCGAACGAGCTGAAGCTGGGGTTCTTGAGCGGCTTCTTTCTGCCAAATCAGTGTGGAGCCCTTAGCATTCCTAGGCACACATGGAGCCGAAGTGTTAGCTTCAGGTAACAAGAGCTGAGTCGAGAGGAGCCTTCTGGCCCGGACTCCTTCTCCCTCGGTTTCACGTAAGGAACCCGTTCCTCAGGCTCTCACCCACGGTAGCCTGGAAAGTGCTTCCTCCCTCAGAGAGGTGGATGGTAGCTAAAGCACGGTTTCTCTACCGTGTTGTTTCTTCCAGGGAGAACGCTAGCGATTAGATTTCCATGCAAAAGTAGGGCCGCAGTGCTAGCTAAATGAAACACACGGGGAGTCGTCTTCTGCCTTTTGCTGGGGCCTGAGTCTCACTCGCAGAAACTTTGGACTCCCTTGCAGTCCTCTCACGCACGCACACAACCAAATGCTTCCACCCTCAGGAGCGGCTGTTTGAGCTGAAGCACGGATTCTCTACCGTGTTTTTCCTTTGAGTTAGGTGGCTGTCTTTCAGCCTGCACACACACCCAGGGCAACGGTACTAGCCCCATAACCATGATGTGAGTTGAGAGCTGCCTTCTGTACCGGCCTGTCTCTCCCCCGATTTTACAAAATGGAAAATGTCCCCAGGCTCTCAGCCACAGTACACCCTAAACTGCTTCGCCCACAGAGAGGTCGACGGTAGCTAAAGCACGGTTTCTCTACTGTGTCGTTTCTTCGAGTTAGAACGCTAGCTCTTAGACTTCCATGCAAATGTGGGGCTGCCGTGCTAGCTTGGTAAAACACATGGGGAGTCGTGTTCTGCCTTTCGCTGGGGCCTGAGTCTCACTCGCAAAATGCTTTGGACTCCCTTGCAGTGCTCTCACGCACGCACACAACAAAAGGCTTCCACCCTTAGGAGCAGCTGTTTTACCTGCAGCTCGGATTCCCTACCGAGTTTTTCCTTCGAGTTAAGTGGCTGTCTTTAAGCCTGCACACACCCACGGGGCAACGGAACTAGCCCCTTAAGCATGTAGTGAGTTGAGAGCTGCCTTCTGTACCGGACTGTCTCTCCCCCTATATTCCGAAATGGAAACCGTCCCCAGGCTGCCAGCCACAGTACACCCTAAACTGCTTCGCCCACACAGAGGTCGACGGTAGCTAAAGCACGGCTTCTCTACAGTGTTGTTTCTTCGACTTAGAACGCTAGCTATTAGACTTCCCTGAAAAGTGGCGCTGCCGTGCTAGCGTGATGAAACACATGGGGAGTGGTGTTCTGCCTTTCGCTGGGGCCTGAGTCTCACTCGCAGAAAGCTTTGGACTCCCTTGCAGTGCTCTCACGCACGCACACAACAAAATGCTTCCACCCTCAGGAGCAGCTGTTTTACCTGCAGCACAGGCTCTCTACCGAGTTTTTCCTTCGAGTTAGGTGGCTGTGTTTAAGCCTGCACACACACCCTGGGCAACGGTAGTAGCCCCATAACCATGATGTGAGTTGAGAGCTGCCTTCTGTGCCGGCCTGTCCCTCCACCGATATTATGATATTGAAACCGTCCCAGGGCTCCCAACTTCAGTACACCCTAAACTGCTTCGCCCTCAGAGAGGTCGACGGTAGCTAAAGCACGGTTTCTCTACAGTGTTGTTTCTTCGACTTAGAAAGCTAACTATCAGACTTCCATGCAAAAGTGGGGCCGCAGTATTAGATTCATGGAGCAAGTGGGGAGTCGTGTTCTGGCTTCTTCTGGGGCCTGGGTCTCACAAGGAAAATGCTTTTGGACTCACTTGCTGTGCACTCACGCATGCACACCACACAATGCGTCCACCCTGAGGCATGGCTCTTTTAGCCGAAGCAGGAATTCTCTACAGAGTTGTTCCTTTGAGTTAGGCGGTTGGCTTATGGCCTGCAGGAACACACGGGGCAAGGGTACTGGCCGCATAAACAAGAGGTGAGTTGAGAGCTGCCTTCCGCACCGGCCTGTTTCTCACTCCATTTCACGTATGGGACCCTTTCCCCGGTCTCTCATACACGAACACTATACAACTCCTGCGGCTTCAGGAACTGCAATGTTAGCTAAAGCGCAGTAACGCTACAGCATTGATTCTTGGTGTTAGTAGTCTGGTAGGCGAATGAGCTGCACCTGGGATTCTTGACAGGCTTGTTTCTTCCCAGTCAGTGTCGAGCACATAGCATTCCAAGCACACGTGGAGCAGTAGTGTTAGCTTCAGGTAGCAAGAGCTGAGTCCAGAGGTGCCTTCTGCCCGGACCTATTTCTCCCTTGGTTTCACGTATGGAACCCGTTCCCCAGGCTCTCAGCCACGGTACTCCGTGTAATACTTCCTCCATCTAGAGGTCGACGGTAGCTAAAGCAGGGTTTCTCTACAGTGTTGTTTCTTCGAGTTAGAACACTAGCTGTTAGACTTCCATGCAAAAGTGGGGCTGCCGTGCTAGCGTGATGAAACACATGGGGAGTCGTGTTCTGCCTTCTGCTGGGGCCTGAGGCTCACTCACAAAAAGCTTTGGACTCCCTTGCAGGGCTCTCATGCACGCACACAACATAATGCTTCCACCTTCAAGAGCGGCTCTTTTAGCTGAAGCATGGATTCTCCAGCGAGTTTTTCCTTCGAGTTAGGCGGTTTTCATGAAGCCTGCACACACACCCGGGGCAACGGTACTAGCCCCATAACCATGGTGTGAGTTGAGAGCTGCCTTCTCTCCGGGCTGTCTCTCCCTCGATTTTAGGAAACGGAACCCGTCCCCAGGCTCTCACCCACCGTACACCCTAAACTGCTTCCTCCCACACAGAGGTCGTCGGTAGCTAAAGCACGGTTTCTCTTCAGTGTTGTTTCTCCGAGTTAGAACGCTTGCTATTAATGTCCACAATAGCCAAACTGTGGAAAGAGCCAAGATGTCCACCAACAGATGAATGGATAAAGAAGAGGGGGTATATATATATATATACAATGGAATATTATGCAGCCATCAAAAGGAATGAGATCTTGCCATCTGCAACGACGTGGATGGAACTGGAGGGTATCATGCTGAGCGAAATAAGTCAAACAGAGAAAGACATGTATCATATGACCTCACTGATATGAGGAATTCTTAATCTCAGGAAACAAACTGAGGGTTGCTGGAGTGGGGGCTGGGGTGGGAGGGATGGGGTCACTGGGTGTTGGACACTGGGGAGGGTATGTGTTCTGGTAAGCGCTGTGAATTGCGCAAGACTGTTGAATCTCAGATCTGTACCTCTGAAACAAATAATGCAATATATGTTAAGAAAGAAAAAAAGAAGAAGAAGAATGTAGCAGGAGGGGAAGAATGAAGGGGGGAAAATCGGAGGGGGAAAAGAACCATGAGAGACGATGGACTCTGAAAAACAAACTGAGGGTTCTAGAGGGGAGGGGGGTGGGAGGATGGGTTAGCCTGGTGATGGGTATTGAGCAGGGCACGATCTGCATGGAGCACTGGGTGATATGCACAAACAATGAATCATGGAACACTATATCTAAAACTAATGATGTAATGTATGGGGATTAACATAACAATAAAAACATTTAATAATAATAATAATAAAGAACGCTTGCTATTAGACTTCCATGCAAAAGTGGGGCCGCGGTGCTAGCTTCATGAAACAAGTGGGGAGTCGTGTTCTGTCTTCTGCCGGGGCCTGAGTCCCACACGGAAAATGGGTCTGGACTCCCTTGCAGTGCTCTCACGCACGCACACAACAAAATGCTGCCACCCTCAGGAGCAGCTGTTTTACCTGCAGCACAGGCTCTCAACCGAGTTTTTCCTTCGAGTTAGGTGGCTGTGTTTAAGCCTGCACACACACCCTGGGCAATGGTACTAGCCCCATAACCATGATGTGATTTGAGAGCTGCCTTCTGTACCGGCCTGTCTCTCCCCGATATTACGATACTGAAACCGTCCCAGGGCTCTCAGCCACAGTACACCCTAAACTGCTTCGCCCACACAGAGGTCGACGGTAGCTAAAGCACGGCTTCTCTACAGTGTTGTTTCTTCGACTTAGAACGCTAGCTATTAGACTTCCATGCAAAAGTGGGGCTGCCGTGCTAGCGTGATGAAACACATGGGGAGTCGTGTTCTGCCTTTCGCTGGGGCCTGAGTCTCACTCGCAAAAAGCTTTGGACTCCCTTGCAGTGCTCTCACGCACGCACACAACAAAATGCTTGCACCCTCAGGAGCAGCTCTTTTACCTGCAGCACAGGCTCTCTACCGAGTTTTTCCTTCGAGTTAGGTGGCTGTGTTTAAGCCTGCACACACCCACGGGGCAACGGAACTAGCCCCATAACCATGTAGTGAGTTCAGATCTGCCTTATGTGCCAGCCTGTCTCTCCCCCGATATTATGAAATGGAAACCGTCCCCAGGCTCTCAGCCACAGTACACCCTAAACTGCTTCGCCCACAGAGAGGTCGACGGTAGCTAAAGCACGGTTTCTCTACAGTGTTGTTTCTCCGAGTTAGAAAGCTAGCTGTTAGACTTCCATGCAAAAGTGGGGCCGCAGTCCTAGCTTCATGGAGCAAGTGGGGAGTCGTGTTCTGGCTTCTTCCGGGGCCTGGGTCTCACAAGGAAAATGCTTTTGGACTCACTTGCAGTGCGCTCACGCATGCACACAGCAAAATGCGTCCACCCTGAGGCATGGCTCTTTTAGCCGAAGCAGGAATTCCCTACAGAGTTGTTCCTTTGAGTTAGGTGGTTGGCTTTAGGCCTGCAGGCACCCCCGGGGCAAGGGCACTAGCCTCATCAACCAGAGGTGACTTGAGAGCTGCCTTCCGCACCGGCCTGTTTCTCACTCCATTTCACGTCTGGGACCCTTTCCCCGGTCTCTCGTACACGAGCAGGGTCACATTCCTCCTGCTTCAGGAACGGCAATGTTAACTCAAGCGCAGTCACTCTAGAGGATTGATTCTTGGTGTTAGTCGCCTGGGAACTAGGCATCCAGGCACACAGGGTACAGCGGTGCTAATCTCCTCAAACAAGAGGTGAGTCGACAGCAGCCTTCCTTCCAGGCCTGCTTCTCACTCCGAGTTACGTTTAGGTTCCATTTCTCATGCTTTCACAAAAACACACAAAAACACACAACAGATGAAGTGCACGCTCAGGAAGGGCGATCTTTGCTGAGGCACGGGTTCTCTACAGTTTTGTTCCTTTGCGTTGCGTGGATGGCACTGAGGACTCCACGCACACACGGGAGAGCCGATCTAGTTTCCCGAAACAAGAGTTGAGTCCATAGGGGCCTTCTGCCCATGCTTATTTCTCCCTCCGAATTCGGCTGGGACTCCTTCCCCAGGTTTGCACTCAAGCAGACTTGAAAATGCTGCCACCCTGTGGAGAGGCGAACGAGCTGAAGCTGGGGTTCTTGAGCGGCTTCTTTCTGCCAAATCAGTGTGGAGCCCTTAGCATTCCTAGGCACACATGGAGCCGAAGTGTTAGCTTCAGGTAACAAGAGCTGAGTCGAGAGGAGCCTTCTGGCCCGGACTCCTTCTCCCTCGGTTTCACGTAAGGAACCCGTTCCTCAGGCTCTCACCCACGGTAGCCTGGAAAGTGCTTCCTCCCTCAGAGAGGTGGATGGTAGCTAAAGCACGGTTTCTCTACCGTGTTGTTTCTTCCAGGGAGAACGCTAGCGATTAGATTTCCATGCAAAAGTAGGGCCGCAGTGCTAGCTAAATGAAACACACAGGGAGTCGTCTTCTGCCTTTTGCTGGGGCCTGAGTCTCACTCGCAGAAACTTTGGACTCCCTTGCAGTCCTCTCACGCACGCACACAACCAAATGCTTCCACCCTCAGGAGCGGCTGTTTGAGCTGAAGCACGGATTCTCTACCGTGTTTTTCCTTTGAGTTAGGTGGCTGTCTTTCAGCCTGCACACACACCCAGGGCAACGGTACTAGCCCCATAACCATGATGTGAGTTGAGAGCTGCCTTCTGTACCGGCCTGTCTCTCCCCCGATTTTACAAAATGGAAAATGTCCCCAGGCTCTCAGCCACAGTACACCCTAAACTGCTTCGCCCACAGAGAGGTCGACGGTAGCTAAAGCACGGTTTCTCTACTGTGTCGTTTCTTCGAGTTAGAACGCTAGCTCTTAGACTTCCATGCAAATGTGGGGCTGCCGTGCTAGCTTGGTAAAACACATGGGGAGTCGTGTTCTGCCTTTCGCTGGGGCCTGAGTCTCACTCGCAAAATGCTTTGGACTCCCTTGCAGTGCTCTCACGCACGCACACAACAAAAGGCTTCCACCCTTAGGAGCAGCTGTTTTACCTGCAGCTCGGATTCCCTACCGAGTTTTTCCTTCGAGTTAAGTGGCTGTCTTTAAGCCTGCACACACCCACGGGGCAACGGAACTAGCCCCTTAAGCATGTAGTGAGTTGAGAGCTGCCTTCTGTACCGGACTGTCTCTCCCCCTATATTCCGAAATGGAAACCGTCCCCAGGCTGCCAGCCACAGTACACCCTAAACTGCTTCGCCCACACAGAGGTCGACGGTAGCTAAAGCACGGCTTCTCTACAGTGTTGTTTCTTCGACTTAGAACGCTAGCTATTAGACTTCCCTGAAAAGTGGCGCTGCCGTGCTAGCTTGATGAAACACATGGGGAGTGGTGTTCTGCCTTACGCTGGGGCCTGAGTCTCACTCGCAGAAAGCTTTGGACTCCCTTGCAGTGCTCTCACGCACGCACACAACAAAATGCTTCCACCCTCAGGAGCAGCTGTTTTACCTGCAGCACAGGCTCTCTACCGAGTTTTTCCTTCGAGTTAGGTGGCTGTGTTTAAGCCTGCACACACACCCTGGGCAACGGTAGTAGCCCCATAACCATGATGTGAGTTGAGAGCTGCCTTCTGTGCCGGCCTGTCCCTCCACCGATATTATGATATTGAAACCGTCCCAGGGCTCCCAACCTCGGTACACCCTAAACTGCTTCGCCCTCAGAGAGGTCGACGGTAGCTAAAGCACGGTTTCTCTACAGTGTTGTTTCTTCGACTTAGAAAGCTAACTATCAGACTTCCATGCAAAAGTGGGGCCGCAGTATTAGATTCATGGAGCAAGTGGGGAGTCGTGTTCTGGCTTCTTCTGGGGCCTGGGTCTCACAAGGAAAATGCTTTTGGACTCACTTGCTGTGCACTCACGCATGCACACCACACAATGCGTCCACCCTGAGGCATGGCTCTTTTAGCCGAAGCAGGAATTCTCTACAGAGTTGTTCCTTTGAGTTAGGCGGTTGGCTTATGGCCTGCAGGAACACACGGGGCAAGGGTACTGGCCGCATAAACAAGAGGTGAGTTGAGAGCTGCCTTCCGCACCGGCCTGTTTCTCACTCCATTTCACGTATGGGACCCTTTCCCCGGTCTCTCATACACGAACACTATACAACTCCTGCGGCTTCAGGAACTGCAATGTTAGCTAAAGCGCAGTAACGCTACAGCATTGATTCTTGGTGTTAGTAGTCTGGTAGGCGAATGAGCTGCACCTGGGATTCTTGACAGGCTTGTTTCTTCCCAGTCAGTGTCGAGCACATAGCATTCCAAGCACACGTGGAGCAGTAGTGTTAGCTTCAGGTAGCAAGAGCTGAGTCCAGAGGTGCCTTCTGCCCGGACCTATTTCTCCCTTGGTTTCACGTATGGAACCCGTTCCCCAGGCTCTCAGCCACGGTACTCCGTGTAATACTTCCTCCATCTAGAGGTCGACGGTAGCTAAAGCAGGGTTTCTCTACAGTGTTGTTTCTTCGAGTTAGAACACTAGCTGTTAGACTTCCATGCAAAAGTGGGGCTGCCGTGCTAGCGTGATGAAACACATGGGGAGTCGTGTTCTGCCTTCTGCTGGGGCCTGAGGCTCACTCACAAAAAGCTTTGGACTCCCTTGCAGGGCTCTCATGCACGCACACAACATAATGCTTCCACCTTCAAGAGCGGCTCTTTTAGCTGAAGCATGGATTCTCCAGCGAGTTTTTCCTTCGAGTTAGGCGGTTTTCATGAAGCCTGCACACACACCCGGGGCAACGGTACTAGCCCCATAACCATGGTGTGAGTTGAGAGCTGCCTTCTCTCCGGGCTGTCTCTCCCTCGATTTTAGGAAACGGAACCCGTCCCCAGGCTCTCACCCACCGTACACCCTAAACTGCTTCCTCCCACACAGAGGTCGTCGGTAGCTAAAGCACGGTTTCTCTTCAGTGTTGTTTCTCCGAGTTAGAACGCTTGCTATTAATGTCCACAATAGCCAAACTGTGGAAAGAGCCAAGATGTCCACCAACAGATGAATGGATAAAGAAGAGGGGGTATATATATATATATATATACAATGGAATATTATGCAGCCATCAAAAGGAATGAGATCTTGCCATCTGCAACGACGTGGATGGAACTGGAGGGTATCATGCTGAGTGAAATAAGTCAAACAGAGAAAGACATGTATCATATGACCTCACTGATATGAGGAATTCTTAATCTCAGGAAACAAACTGAGGGTTGCTGGAGTGGGGGCTGGGGTGGGAGGGATGGGGTCACTGGGTGTTGGACACTGGGGAGGGTATGTGTTCTGGTAAGCGCTGTGAATTGTGCAAGACTGTTGAATCTCAGATCTGTACCTCTGAAACAAATAATGCAATATATGTTAAGAAAGAAAAAAAGAAGAAGAAGAATGTAGCAGGAGGGGAAGAATGAAGGGGGGAAAATCGGAGGGGGAAAAGAACCATGAGAGACGATGGACTCTGAAAAACAAACTGAGGGTTCTAGAGGGGAGGGGGGTGGGAGGATGGGTTAGCCTGGTGATGGGTATTGAGCAGGGCACGATCTGCATGGAGCACTGGGTGATATGCACAAACAATGAATCATGGAACACTATATCTAAAACTAATGATGTAATGTATGGGGATTAACATAACAATAAAAACATTTAATAATAATAATAATAAAGAACGCTTGCTATTAGACTTCCATGCAAAAGTGGGGCCGCGGTGCTAGCTTCATGAAACAAGTGGGGAGTCGTGTTCTGTCTTCTGCCGGGGCCTGAGTCCCACACGGAAAATGGGTCTGGACTCCCTTGCAGTGCTCTCACGCACGCACACAACAAAATGCTGCCACCCTCAGGAGCAGCTGTTTTACCTGCAGCACAGGCTCTCTACCGAGTTTTTCCTTCGAGTTAGGTGGCTGTGTTTAAGCCTGCACACACACCCTGGGCAATGGTACTAGCCCCATAACCATGATGTGATTTGAGAGCTGCCTTCTGTACCGGCCTGTCTCTCCCCGATATTACGATACTGAAACCGTCCCAGGGCTCTCAGCCACAGTACACCCTAAACTGCTTCGCCCACACAGAGGTCGACGGTAGCTAAAGCACGGCTTCTCTACAGTGTTGTTTCTTCGACTTAGAACGCTAGCTATTAGACTTCCATGCAAAAGTGGGGCTGCCGTGCTAGCGTGATGAAACACATGGGGAGTCGTGTTCTGCCTTTCGCTGGGGCCTGAGTCTCACTCGCAAAAAGCTTTGGACTCCCTTGCAGTGCTCTCACGCACGCACACAACAAAATGCTTGCACCCTCAGGAGCAGCTCTTTTACCTGCAGCACAGGCTCTCTACCGAGTTTTTCCTTCGAGTTAGGTGGCTGTGTTTAAGCCTGCACACACCCACGGGGCAACGGAACTAGCCCCATAACCATGTAGTGAGTTCAGATCTGCCTTATGTGCCAGCCTGTCTCTCCCCCGATATGATGAAATGGAAACCGTCCCCAGGCTCTCAGCCACAGTACACCCTAAACTGCTTCGCCCACAGAGAGGTCGACGGTAGCTAAAGCACGGTTTCTCTACAGTGTTGTTTCTCCGAGTTAGAAAGCTAGCTGTTAGACTTCCATGCAAAAGTGGGGCCGCAGTCCTAGCTTCATGGAGCAAGTGGGGAGTCGTGTTCTGGCTTCTTCCGGGGCCTGGGTCTCACAAGGAAAATGCTTTTGGACTCACTTGCAGTGCGCTCACGCATGCACACAGCAAAATGCGTCCACCCTGAGGCATGGCTCTTTTAGCCGAAGCAGGAATTCCCTACAGAGTTGTTCCTTTGAGTTAGGTGGTTGGCTTTAGGCCTGCAGGCACCCCCGGGGCAAGGGCACTAGCCTCATCAACCAGAGGTGACTTGAGAGCTGCCTTCCGCACCGGCCTGTTTCTCACTCCATTTCACGTCTGGGACCCTTTCCCCGGTCTCTCGTACACGAGCAGGGTCAAATTCCTCCTGCTTCAGGAACGGCAATGTTAACTCAAGCGCAGTCACTCTAGAGGATTGATTCTTGGTGTTAGTAGCCTGGGAACTAGGCATCCAGGCACACAGGGTACAGCAGTGCTAATCTCCTCAAACAAGAGGTGAGTCGACAGCAGCCTTCCTTCCAGGCCTGCTTCTCACTCCGAGTTACGTTTAGGTTCCATTTCTCATGCTTTCACAAAAACACACAACAGATGAAGTGCACGCTCAGGAAGGGCGATCTTTGCTGAGGCACGGGTTCTCTACAGTTTTGTTCCTTTGCGTTGCGTGGATGGCACTGAGGACTCCACGCACACACGGGAGAGCCGATCTAGTTTCCCGAAACAAGAGTTGAGTCCATAGGGGCCTTCTGCCCATGCTTATTTCTCCCTCCGAATTCGGCTGGGACTCCTTCCCCAGGTTTGCACTCAAGCAGACTTGAAAATGCTGCCACCCTGTGGAGAGGCGAACGAGCTGAAGCTGGGGTTCTTGAGCGGCTTCTTTCTGCCAAATCAGTGTGGAGCCCTTAGCATTCCTAGGCACACATGGAGCCGAAGTGTTAGCTTCAGGTAACAAGAGCTGAGTCGAGAGGAGCCTTCTGGCCCGGACTCCTTCTCCCTCGGTTTCACGTAAGGAACCCGTTCCTCAGGCTCTCACCCACGGTAGCCTGGAAAGTGCTTCCTCCCTCAGAGAGGTGGATGGTAGCTAAAGCACGGTTTCTCTACCGTGTTGTTTCTTCCAGGGAGAACGCTAGCGATTAGATTTCCATGCAAAAGTAGGGCCGCAGTGCTAGCTAAATGAAACGCACGGGGAGTCGTCTTCTGCCTTTTGCTGGGGCCTGAGTCTCACTCGCAGAAACTTTGGACTCCCTTGCAGTCCTCTCACGCACGCACACAACCAAATGCTTCCACCCTCAGGAGCGGCTGTTTGAGCTGAAGCACGGATTCTCTACCGTGTTTTTCCTTTGAGTTAGGTGGCTGTCTTTCAGCCTGCACACACACCCAGGGCAACGGTACTAGCCCCATAACCATGATGTGAGTTGAGAGCTGCCTTCTGTACCGGCCTGTCTCTCCCCCGATTTTACAAAATGGAAAATGTCCCCAGGCTCTCAGCCACAGTACACCCTAAACTGCTTCGCCCACAGAGAGGTCGACGGTAGCTAAAGCACGGTTTCTCTACTGTGTCGTTTCTTCGAGTTAGAACGCTAGCTCTTAGACTTCCATGCAAATGTGGGGCTGCCGTGCTAGCTTGGTAAAACACATGGGGAGTCGTGTTCTGCCTTTCGCTGGGGCCTGAGTCTCACTCGCAAAATGCTTTGGACTCCCTTGCAGTGCTCTCACGCACGCACACAACAAAAGGCTTCCACCCTTAGGAGCAGCTGTTTTACCTGCAGCTCGGATTCCCTACCGAGTTTTTCCTTCGAGTTAAGTGGCTGTCTTTAAGCCTGCACACACCCACGGGGCAACGGAACTAGCCCCTTAAGCATGTAGTGAGTTGAGAGCTGCCTTCTGTACCGGACTGTCTCTCCCCCTATATTCCGAAATGGAAACCGTCCCCAGGCTGCCAGCCACAGTACACCCTAAACTGCTTCGCCCACACAGAGGTCGACGGTAGCTAAAGCACGGCTTCTCTACAGTGTTGTTTCTTCGACTTAGAACGCTAGCTATTAGACTTCCCTGAAAAGTGGCGCTGCCGTGCTAGCTTGATGAAACACATGGGGAGTGGTGTTCTGCCTTTCGCTGGGGCCTGAGTCTCACTCGCAGAAAGCTTTGGACTCCCTTGCAGTGCTCTCACGCACGCACACAACAAAATGCTTCCACCCTCAGGAGCAGCTGTTTTACCTGCAGCACAGGCTCTCTACCGAGTTTTTCCTTCGAGTTAGGTGGCTGTGTTTAAGCCTGCACACACACCCTGGGCAACGGTAGTAGCCCCATAACCATGATGTGAGTTGAGAGCTGCCTTCTGTGCCGGCCTGTCCCTCCACCGATATTATGATATTGAAACCGTCCCAGGGCTCCCAACCTCAGTACACCCTAAACTGCTTCGCCCTCAGAGAGGTCGACGGTAGCTAAAGCACGGTTTCTCTACAGTGTTGTTTCTTCGACTTAGAAAGCTAACTATCAGACTTCCATGCAAAAGTGGGGCCACAGTATTAGATTCATGGAGCAAGTGGGGAGTCGTGTTCTGGCTTCTTCTGGGGCCTGGGTCTCACAAGGAAAATGCTTTTGGACTCACTTGCTGTGCACTCACGCATGCACACCACACAATGCGTCCACCCTGAGGCATGGCTCTTTTAGCCGAAGCAGGAATTCTCTACAGAGTTGTTCCTTTGAGTTAGGCGGTTGGCTTATGGCCTGCAGGAACACACGGGGCAAGGGTACTGGCCGCATAAACAAGAGGTGAGTTGAGAGCTGCCTTCCGCACCGGCCTGTTTCTCACTCCATTTCACGTATGGGACCCTTTCCCCGGTCTCTCATACACGAACACTATACAACTCCTGCGGCTTCAGGAACTGCAATGTTAGCTAAAGCGCAGTAACGCTACAGCATTGATTCTTGGTGTTAGTAGTCTGGTAGGCGAATGAGCTGCACCTGGGATTCTTGACAGGCTTGTTTCTTCCCAGTCAGTGTCGAGCACATAGCATTCCAAGCACACGTGGAGCAGTAGTGTTAGCTTCAGGTAGCAAGAGCTGAGTCCAGAGGTGCCTTCTGCCCGGACCTATTTCTCCCTTGGTTTCACGTATGGAACCCGTTCCCCAGGCTCTCAGCCACGGTACTCCGTGTAATACTTCCTCCATCTAGAGGTCGACGGTAGCTAAAGCAGGGTTTCTCTACAGTGTTGTTTCTTCGAGTTAGAACACTAGCTGTTAGACTTCCATGCAAAAGTGGGGCTGCCGTGCTAGCGTGATGAAACACATGGGGAGTCGTGTTCTGCCTTCTGCTGGGGCCTGAGGCTCACTCACAAAAAGCTTTGGACTCCCTTGCAGGGCTCTCATGCACGCACACAACATAATGCTTCCACCTTCAAGAGCGGCTCTTTTAGCTGAAGCATGGATTCTCCAGCGAGTTTTTCCTTCGAGTTAGGCGGTTTTCATGAAGCCTGCACACACACCCGGGGCAACGGTACTAGCCCCATAACCATGGTGTGAGTTGAGAGCTGCCTTCTCTCCGGGCTGTCTCTCCCTCGATTTTAGGAAACGGAACCCGTCCTCAGGCTCTCACCCACCGTACACCCTAAACTGCTTCCTCCCACACAGAGGTCGTCGGTAGCTAAAGCACGGTTTCTCTTCAGTGTTGTTTCTCCGAGTTAGAACGCTTGCTATTAATGTCCACAATAGCCAAACTGTGGAAAGAGCCAAGATGTCCACCAACAGATGAATGGATAAAGAAGAGGGGGTATATATATATATATACAATGGAATATTATGCAGCCATCAAAAGGAATGAGATCTTGCCATCTGCAACGACGTGGATGGAACTGGAGGGTATCATGCTGAGTGAAATAAGTCAAACAGAGAAAGACATGTATCATATGACCTCACTGATATGAGGAATTCTTAATCTCAGGAAACAAACTGAGGGTTGCTGGAGTGGGGGCTGGGGTGGGAGGGATGGGGTCACTGGGTGTTGGACACTGGGGAGGGTATGTGTTCTGGTAAGCGCTGTGAATTGTGCAAGACTGTTGAATCTCAGATCTGTACCTCTGAAACAAATAATGCAATATATGTTAAGAAAGAAAAAAAGAAGAAGAAGAATGTAGCAGGAGGGGAAGAATGAAGGGGGGAAAATCGGAGGGGGAAAAGAACCATGAGAGACGATGGACTCTGAAAAACAAACTGAGGGTTCTAGAGGGGAGGGGGGTGGGAGGATGGGTTAGCCTGGTGATGGGTATTGAGCAGGGCACGATCTGCATGGAGCACTGGGTGATATGCACAAACAATGAATCATGGAACACTATATCTAAAACTAATGATGTAATGTATGGGGATTAACATAACAATAAAAACATTTAATAATAATAATAATAAAGAACGCTTGCTATTAGACTTCCATGCAAAAGTGGGGCCGCGGTGCTAGCTTCATGAAACAAGTGGGGAGTCGTGTTCTGTCTTCTGCCGGGGCCTGAGTCCCACACGGAAAATGGGTCTGGACTCCCTTGCAGTGCTCTCACGCACGCACACAACAAAATGCTGCCACCCTCAGGAGCAGCTGTTTTACCTGCAGCACAGGCTCTCAACCGAGTTTTTCCTTCGAGTTAGGTGGCTGTGTTTAAGCCTGCACACACACCCTGGGCAATGGTACTAGCCCCATAACCATGATGTGATTTGAGAGCTGCCTTCTGTACCGGCCTGTCTCTCCCCGATATTACGATACTGAAACCGTCCCAGGGCTCTCAGCCACAGTACACCCTAAACTGCTTCGCCCACACAGAGGTCGACGGTAGCTAAAGCACGGCTTCTCTACAGTGTTGTTTCTTCGACTTAGAACGCTAGCTATTAGACTTCCATGCAAAAGTGGGGCTGCCGTGCTAGCGTGATGAAACACATGGGGAGTCGTGTTCTGCCTTTCGCTGGGGCCTGAGTCTCACTCGCAAAAAGCTTTGGACTCCCTTGCAGTGCTCTCACGCACGCACACAACAAAATGCTTGCACCCTCAGGAGCAGCTCTTTTACCTGCAGCACAGGCTCTCTACCGAGTTTTTCCTTCGAGTTAGGTGGCTGTGTTTAAGCCTGCACACACCCACGGGGCAACGGAACTAGCCCCATAACCATGTAGTGAGTTCAGATCTGCCTTATGTGCCAGCCTGTCTCTCCCCCGATATTATGAAATGGAAACCGTCCCCAGGCTCTCAGCCACAGTACACCCTAAACTGCTTCGCCCACAGAGAGGTCGACGGTAGCTAAAGCACGGTTTCTCTACAGTGTTGTTTCTCCGAGTTAGAAAGCTAGCTGTTAGACTTCCATGCAAAAGTGGGGCCGCAGTCCTAGCTTCATGGAGCAAGTGGGGAGTCGTGTTCTGGCTTCTTCCGGGGCCTGGGTCTCACAAGGAAAATGCTTTTGGACTCACTTGCAGTGCGCTCACGCATGCACACAGCAAAATGCGTCCACCCTGAGGCATGGCTCTTTTAGCCGAAGCAGGAATTCCCTACAGAGTTGTTCCTTTGAGTTAGGTGGTTGGCTTTAGGCCTGCAGGCACCCCCGGGGCAAGGGCACTAGCCTCATCAACCAGAGGTGACTTGAGAGCTGCCTTCCGCACCGGCCTGTTTCTCACTCCATTTCACGTCTGGGACCCTTTCCCCGGTCTCTCGTACACGAGCAGGGTCAAATTCCTCCTGCTTCAGGAACGGCAATGTTAACTCAAGCGCAGTCACTCTAGAGGATTGATTCTTGGTGTTAGTCGCCTGGGAACTAGGCATCCAGGCACACAGGGTACAGCAGTGCTAATCTCCTCAAACAAGAGGTGAGTCGACAGCAGCCTTCCTTCCAGGCCTGCTTCTCACTCCGAGTTACGTTTAGGTTCCATTTCT
The DNA here is from genome assembly GCF_964656455.1 of Halichoerus grypus. Lineage (NCBI taxonomy): Eukaryota > Metazoa > Chordata > Mammalia > Carnivora > Phocidae > Halichoerus > Halichoerus grypus. The sequence continues at coordinate 165,399,650 of NC_135714.1, read as the reverse complement.
CATGCTTTCACAAAAACACACAACAGATGAAGTGCACGCTCAGGAAGGGCGATCTTTGCTGAGGCACGGGTTCTCTACAGTTTTGTTCCTTTGCGTTGCGTGGATGGCACTGAGGACTCCACGCACACACGGGAGAGCCGATCTAGTTTCCCGAAACAAGAGTTGAGTCCATAGGGGCCTTCTGCCCATGCTTATTTCTCCCTCCGAATTCGGCTGGGACTCCTTCCCCAGGTTTGCACTCAAGCAGACTTGAAAATGCTGCCACCCTGTGGAGAGGCGAACGAGCTGAAGCTGGGGTTCTTGAGCGGCTTCTTTCTGCCAAATCAGTGTGGAGCCCTTAGCATTCCTAGGCACACATGGAGCCGAAGTGTTAGCTTCAGGTAACAAGAGCTGAGTCGAGAGGAGCCTTCTGGCCCGGACTCCTTCTCCCTCGGTTTCACGTAAGGAACCCGTTCCTCAGGCTCTCACCCACGGTAGCCTGGAAAGTGCTTCCTCCCTCAGAGAGGTGGATGGTAGCTAAAGCACGGTTTCTCTACCGTGTTGTTTCTTCCAGGGAGAACGCTAGCGATTAGATTTCCATGCAAAAGTAGGGCCGCAGTGCTAGCTAAATGAAACGCACGGGGAGTCGTCTTCTGCCTTTTGCTGGGGCCTGAGTCTCACTCGCAGAAACTTTGGACTCCCTTGCAGTCCTCTCACGCACGCACACAACCAAATGCTTCCACCCTCAGGAGCGGCTGTTTGAGCTGAAGCACGGATTCTCTACCGTGTTTTTCCTTTGAGTTAGGTGGCTGTCTTTCAGCCTGCACACACACCCAGGGCAACGGTACTAGCCCCATAACCATGATGTGAGTTGAGAGCTGCCTTCTGTACCGGCCTGTCTCTCCCCCGATTTTACAAAATGGAAAATGTCCCCAGGCTCTCAGCCACAGTACACCCTAAACTGCTTCGCCCACAGAGAGGTCGACGGTAGCTAAAGCACGGTTTCTCTACTGTGTCGTTTCTTCGAGTTAGAACGCTAGCTCTTAGACTTCCATGCAAATGTGGGGCTGCCGTGCTAGCTTGGTAAAACACATGGGGAGTCGTGTTCTGCCTTTCGCTGGGGCCTGAGTCTCACTCGCAAAATGCTTTGGACTCCCTTGCAGTGCTCTCACGCACGCACACAACAAAAGGCTTCCACCCTTAGGAGCAGCTGTTTTACCTGCAGCTCGGATTCCCTACCGAGTTTTTCCTTCGAGTTAAGTGGCTGTCTTTAAGCCTGCACACACCCACGGGGCAACGGAACTAGCCCCTTAAGCATGTAGTGAGTTGAGAGCTGCCTTCTGTACCGGACTGTCTCTCCCCCTATATTCCGAAATGGAAACCGTCCCCAGGCTGCCAGCCACAGTACACCCTAAACTGCTTCGCCCACACAGAGGTCGACGGTAGCTAAAGCACGGCTTCTCTACAGTGTTGTTTCTTCGACTTAGAACGCTAGCTATTAGACTTCCCTGAAAAGTGGCGCTGCCGTGCTAGCTTGATGAAACACATGGGGAGTGGTGTTCTGCCTTTCGCTGGGGCCTGAGTCTCACTCGCAGAAAGCTTTGGACTCCCTTGCAGTGCTCTCACGCACGCACACAACAAAATGCTTCCACCCTCAGGAGCAGCTGTTTTACCTGCAGCACAGGCTCTCTACCGAGTTTTTCCTTCGAGTTAGGTGGCTGTGTTTAAGCCTGCACACACACCCTGGGCAACGGTAGTAGCCCCATAACCATGATGTGAGTTGAGAGCTGCCTTCTGTGCCGGCCTGTCCCTCCACCGATATTATGATATTGAAACCGTCCCAGGGCTCCCAACCTCAGTACACCCTAAACTGCTTCGCCCTCAGAGAGGTCGACGGTAGCTAAAGCACGGTTTCTCTACAGTGTTGTTTCTTCGACTTAGAAAGCTAACTATCAGACTTCCATGCAAAAGTGGGGCCGCAGTATTAGATTCATGGAGCAAGTGGGGAGTCGTGTTCTGGCTTCTTCTGGGGCCTGGGTCTCACAAGGAAAATGCTTTTGGACTCACTTGCTGTGCACTCACGCATGCACACCACACAATGCGTCCACCCTGAGGCATGGCTCTTTTAGCCGAAGCAGGAATTCTCTACAGAGTTGTTCCTTTGAGTTAGGCGGTTGGCTTATGGCCTGCAGGAACACACGGGGCAAGGGTACTGGCCGCATAAACAAGAGGTGAGTTGAGAGCTGCCTTCCGCACCGGCCTGTTTCTCACTCCATTTCACGTATGGGACCCTTTCCCCGGTCTCTCATACACGAACACTATACAACTCCTGCGGCTTCAGGAACTGCAATGTTAGCTAAAGCGCAGTAACGCTACAGCATTGATTCTTGGTGTTAGTAGTCTGGTAGGCGAATGAGCTGCACCTGGGATTCTTGACAGGCTTGTTTCTTCCCAGTCAGTGTCGAGCACATAGCATTCCAAGCACACGTGGAGCAGTAGTGTTAGCTTCAGGTAGCAAGAGCTGAGTCCAGAGGTGCCTTCTGCCCGGACCTATTTCTCCCTTGGTTTCACGTATGGAACCCGTTCCCCAGGCTCTCAGCCACGGTACTCCGTGTAATACTTCCTCCATCTAGAGGTCGACGGCAGCTAAAGCAGGGTTTCTCTACAGTGTTGTTTCTTCGAGTTAGAACACTAGCTGTTAGACTTCCATGCAAAAGTGGGGCTGCCGTGCTAGCGTGATGAAACACATGGGGAGTCGTGTTCTGCCTTCTGCTGGGGCCTGAGGCTCACTCACAAAAAGCTTTGGACTCCCTTGCAGGGCTCTCATGCACGCACACAACATAATGCTTCCACCTTCAAGAGCGGCTCTTTTAGCTGAAGCATGGATTCTCCAGCGAGTTTTTCCTTCGAGTTAGGCGGTTTTCATGAAGCCTGCACACACACCCGGGGCAACGGTACTAGCCCCATAACCATGGTGTGAGTTGAGAGCTGCCTTCTCTCCGGGCTGTCTCTCCCTCGATTTTAGGAAACGGAACCCGTCCCCAGGCTCTCACCCACCGTACACCCTAAACTGCTTCCTCCCACACAGAGGTCGTCGGTAGCTAAAGCACGGTTTCTCTTCAGTGTTGTTTCTCCGAGTTAGAACGCTTGCTATTAATGTCCACAATAGCCAAACTGTGGAAAGAGCCAAGATGTCCACCAACAGATGAATGGATAAAGAAGAGGGGGTATATATATATATATACAATGGAATATTATGCAGCCATCAAAAGGAATGAGATCTTGCCATCTGCAACGACGTGGATGGAACTGGAGGGTATCATGCTGAGCGAAATAAGTCAAACAGAGAAAGACATGTATCATATGACCTCACTGATATGAGGAATTCTTAATCTCAGGAAACAAACTGAGGGTTGCTGGAGTGGGGGCTGGGGTGGGAGGGATGGGGTCACTGGGTGTTGGACACTGGGGAGGGTATGTGTTCTGGTAAGCGCTGTGAATTGTGCAAGACTGTTGAATCTCAGATCTGTACCTCTGAAACAAATAATGCAATATATGTTAAGAAAGAAAAAAAGAAGAAGAAGAATGTAGCAGGAGGGGAAGAATGAAGGGGGGAAAATCGGAGGGGGAAAAGAACCATGAGAGACGATGGACTCTGAAAAACAAACTGAGGGTTCTAGAGGGGAGGGGGGTGGGAGGATGGGTTAGCCTGGTGATGGGTATTGAGCAGGGCACGATCTGCATGGAGCACTGGGTGATATGCACAAACAATGAATCATGGAACACTATATCTAAAACTAATGATGTAATGTATGGGGATTAACATAACAATAAAAACATTTAATAATAATAATAATAAAGAACGCTTGCTATTAGACTTCCATGCAAAAGTGGGGCCGCGGTGCTAGCTTCATGAAACAAGTGGGGAGTCGTGTTCTGTCTTCTGCCGGGGCCTGAGTCCCACACGGAAAATGGGTCTGGACTCCCTTGCAGTGCTCTCACGCACGCACACAACAAAATGCTGCCACCCTCAGGAGCAGCTGTTTTACCTGCAGCACAGGCTCTCAACCGAGTTTTTCCTTCGAGTTAGGTGGCTGTGTTTAAGCCTGCACACACACCCTGGGCAATGGTACTAGCCCCATAACCATGATGTGATTTGAGAGCTGCCTTCTGTACCGGCCTGTCTCTCCCCGATATTACGATACTGAAACCGTCCCAGGGCTCTCAGCCACAGTACACCCTAAACTGCTTCGCCCACACAGAGGTCGACGGTAGCTAAAGCACGGCTTCTCTACAGTGTTGTTTCTTCGACTTAGAACGCTAGCTATTAGACTTCCATGCAAAAGTGGGGCTGCCGTGCTAGCGTGATGAAACACATGGGGAGTCGTGTTCTGCCTTTCGCTGGGGCCTGAGTCTCACTCGCAAAAAGCTTTGGACTCCCTTGCAGTGCTCTCACGCACGCACACAACAAAATGCTTGCACCCTCAGGAGCAGCTCTTTTACCTGCAGCACAGGCTCTCTACCGAGTTTTTCCTTCGAGTTAGGTGGCTGTGTTTAAGCCTGCACACACCCACGGGGCAACGGAACTAGCCCCATAACCATGTAGTGAGTTCAGATCTGCCTTATGTGCCAGCCTGTCTCTCCCCCGATATTATGAAATGGAAACCGTCCCCAGGCTCTCAGCCACAGTACACCCTAAACTGCTTCGCCCACAGAGAGGTCGACGGTAGCTAAAGCACGGTTTCTCTACAGTGTTGTTTCTCCGAGTTAGAAAGCTAGCTGTTAGACTTCCATGCAAAAGTGGGGCCGCAGTCCTAGCTTCATGGAGCAAGTGGGGAGTCGTGTTCTGGCTTCTTCCGGGGCCTGGGTCTCACAAGGAAAATGCTTTTGGACTCACTTGCAGTGCGCTCACGCATGCACACAGCAAAATGCGTCCACCCTGAGGCATGGCTCTTTTAGCCGAAGCAGGAATTCCCTACAGAGTTGTTCCTTTGAGTTAGGTGGTTGGCTTTAGGCCTGCAGGCATCCCCGGGGCAAGGGCACTAGCCTCATCAACCAGAGGTGACTTGAGAGCTGCCTTCCGCACCGGCCTGTTTCTCACTCCATTTCACGTCTGGGACCCTTTCCCCGGTCTCTCGTACACGAGCAGGGTCAAATTCCTCCTGCTTCAGGAACGGCAATGTTAACTCAAGCGCAGTCACTCTAGAGGATTGATTCTTGGTGTTAGTAGCCTGGGAACTAGGCATCCAGGCACACAGGGTACAGCAGTGCTAATCTCCTCAAACAAGAGGTGAGTCGACAGCAGCCTTCCTTCCAGGCCTGCTTCTCACTCCGAGTTACGTTTAGGTTCCATTTCTCATGCTTTCACAAAAACACACAACAGATGAAGTGCACGCTCAGGAAGGGCGATCTTTGCTGAGGCACGGGTTCTCTACAGTTTTGTTCCTTTGCGTTGCGTGGATGGCACTGAGGACTCCACGCACACACGGGAGAGCCGATCTAGTTTCCCGAAACAAGAGTTGAGTCCATAGGGGCCTTCTGCCCATGCTTATTTCTCCCTCCGAATTCGGCTGGGACTCCTTCCCCAGGTTTGCACTCAAGCAGACTTGAAAATGCTGCCACCCTGTGGAGAGGCGAACGAGCTGAAGCTGGGGTTCTTGAGCGGCTTCTTTCTGCCAAATCAGTGTGGAGCCCTTAGCATTCCTAGGCACACATGGAGCCGAAGTGTTAGCTTCAGGTAACAAGAGCTGAGTCGAGAGGAGCCTTCTGGCCCGGACTCCTTCTCCCTCGGTTTCACGTAAGGAACCCGTTCCTCAGGCTCTCACCCACGGTAGCCTGGAAAGTGCTTCCTCCCTCAGAGAGGTGGATGGTAGCTAAAGCACGGTTTCTCTACCGTGTTGTTTCTTCCAGGGAGAACGCTAGCGATTAGATTTCCATGCAAAAGTAGGGCCGCAGTGCTAGCTAAATGAAACGCACGGGGAGTCGTCTTCTGCCTTTTGCTGGGGCCTGAGTCTCACTCGCAGAAACTTTGGACTCCCTTGCAGTCCTCTCACGCACGCACACAACCAAATGCTTCCACCCTCAGGAGCGGCTGTTTGAGCTGAAGCACGGATTCTCTACCGTGTTTTTCCTTTGAGTTAGGTGGCTGTCTTTCAGCCTGCACACACACCCAGGGCAACGGTACTAGCCCCATAACCATGATGTGAGTTGAGAGCTGCCTTCTGTACCGGCCTGTCTCTCCCCCGATTTTACAAAATGGAAAATGTCCCCAGGCTCTCAGCCACAGTACACCCTAAACTGCTTCGCCCACAGAGAGGTCGACGGTAGCTAAAGCACGGTTTCTCTACTGTGTCGTTTCTTCGAGTTAGAACGCTAGCTCTTAGACTTCCATGCAAATGTGGGGCTGCCGTGCTAGCTTGGTAAAACACATGGGGAGTCGTGTTCTGCCTTTCGCTGGGGCCTGAGTCTCACTCGCAAAATGCTTTGGACTCCCTTGCAGTGCTCTCACGCACGCACACATCAAAAGGCTTCCACCCTTAGGAGCAGCTGTTTTACCTGCAGCTCGGATTCCCTACCGAGTTTTTCCTTCGAGTTAAGTGGCTGTCTTTAAGCCTGCACACACCCACGGGGCAACGGAACTAGCCCCTTAAGCATGTAGTGAGTTGAGAGCTGCCTTCTGTACCGGACTGTCTCTCCCCCTATATTCCGAAATGGAAACCGTCCCCAGGCTGCCAGCCACAGTACACCCTAAACTGCTTCGCCCACACAGAGGTCGACGGTAGCTAAAGCACGGCTTCTCTACAGTGTTGTTTCTTCGACTTAGAACGCTAGCTATTAGACTTCCCTGAAAAGTGGCGCTGCCGTGCTAGCTTGATGAAACACATGGGGAGTGGTGTTCTGCCTTTCGCTGGGGCCTGAGTCTCACTCGCAGAAAGCTTTGGACTCCCTTGCAGTGCTCTCACGCACGCACACAACAAAATGCTTCCACCCTCAGGAGCAGCTGTTTTACCTGCAGCACAGGCTCTCTACCGAGTTTTTCCTTCGAGTTAGGTGGCTGTGTTTAAGCCTGCACACACACCCTGGGCAACGGTAGTAGCCCCATAACCATGATGTGAGTTGAGAGCTGCCTTCTGTGCCGGCCTGTCCCTCCACCGATATTATGATATTGAAACCGTCCCAGGGCTCCCAACCTCAGTACACCCTAAACTGCTTCGCCCTCAGAGAGGTCGACGGTAGCTAAAGCACGGTTTCTCTACAGTGTTGTTTCTTCGACTTAGAAAGCTAACTATCAGACTTCCATGCAAAAGTGGGGCCGCAGTATTAGATTCATGGAGCAAGTGGGGAGTCGTGTTCTGGCTTCTTCTGGGGCCTGGGTCTCACAACGAAAATGCTTTTGGACTCACTTGCTGTGCACTCACGCATGCACACCACACAATGCGTCCACCCTGAGGCATGGCTCTTTTAGCCGAAGCAGGAATTCTCTACAGAGTTGTTCCTTTGAGTTAGGCGGTTGGCTTATGGCCTGCAGGAACACACGGGGCAAGGGTACTGGCCGCATAAACAAGAGGTGAGTTGAGAGCTGCCTTCCGCACCGGCCTGTTTCTCACTCCATTTCACGTATGGGACCCTTTCCCCGGTCTCTCATACACGAACACTATACAACTCCTGCGGCTTCAGGAACTGCAATGTTAGCTAAAGCGCAGTAACGCTACAGCATTGATTCTTGGTGTTAGTAGTCTGGTAGGCGAATGAGCTGCACCTGGGATTCTTGACAGGCTTGTTTCTTCCCAGTCAGTGTCGAGCACATAGCATTCCAAGCACACGTGGAGCAGTAGTGTTAGCTTCAGGTAGCAAGAGCTGAGTCCAGAGGTGCCTTCTGCCCGGACCTATTTCTCCCTTGGTTTCACGTATGGAACCCGTTCCCCAGGCTCTCAGCCACGGTACTCCGTGTAATACTTCCTCCATCTAGAGGTCGACGGTAGCTAAAGCAGGGTTTCTCTACAGTGTTGTTTCTTCGAGTTAGAACACTAGCTGTTAGACTTCCATGCAAAAGTGGGGCTGCCGTGCTAGCGTGATGAAACACATGGGGAGTCGTGTTCTGCCTTCTGCTGGGGCCTGAGGCTCACTCACAAAAAGCTTTGGACTCCCTTGCAGGGCTCTCATGCACGCACACAACATAATGCTTCCACCTTCAAGAGCGGCTCTTTTAGCTGAAGCATGGATTCTCCAGCGAGTTTTTCCTTCGAGTTAGGCGGTTTTCATGAAGCCTGCACACACACCCGGGGCAACGGTACTAGCCCCATAACCATGGTGTGAGTTGAGAGCTGCCTTCTCTCCGGGCTGTCTCTCCCTCGATTTTAGGAAACGGAACCCGTCCCCAGGCTCTCACCCACCGTACACCCTAAACTGCTTCCTCCCACACAGAGGTCGTCGGTAGCTAAAGCACGGTTTCTCTTCAGTGTTGTTTCTCCGAGTTAGAACGCTTGCTATTAATGTCCACAATAGCCAAACTGTGGAAAGAGCCAAGATGTCCACCAACAGATGAATGGATAAAGAAGAGGGGGTATATATATATATATATACAATGGAATATTATGCAGCCATCAAAAGGAATGAGATCTTGCCCTCTGCAACGACGTGGATGGAACTGGAGGGTATCATGCTGAGCGAAATAAGTCAAACAGAGAAAGACATGTATCATATGACCTCACTGATATGAGGAATTCTTAATCTCAGGAAACAAACTGAGGGTTGCTGGAGTGGGGGCTGGGGTGGGAGGGATGGGGTCACTGGGTGTTGGACACTGGGGAGGGTATGTGTTCTGGTAAGCGCTGTGAATTGCGCAAGACTGTTGAATCTCAGATCTGTACCTCTGAAACAAATAATGCAATATATGTTAAGAAAGAAAAAAAGAAGAAGAAGAATGTAGCAGGAGGGGAAGAATGAAGGGGGGAAAATCGGAGGGGGAAAAGAACCATGAGAGACGATGGACTCTGAAAAACAAACTGAGGGTTCTAGAGGGGAGGGGGGTGGGAGGATGGGTTAGCCTGGTGATGGGTATTGAGCAGGGCACGATCTGCATGGAGCACTGGGTGATATGCACAAACAATGAATCATGGAACACTATATCTAAAACTAATGATGTAATGTATGGGGATTAACATAACAATAAAAACATTTAATAATAATAATAATAAAGAACGCTTGCTATTAGACTTCCATGCAAAAGTGGGGCCGCGGTGCTAGCTTCATGAAACAAGTGGGGAGTCGTGTTCTGTCTTCTGCCGGGGCCTGAGTCCCACACGGAAAATGGGTCTGGACTCCCTTGCAGTGCTCTCACGCACGCACACAACAAAATGCTGCCACCCTCAGGAGCAGCTGTTTTACCTGCAGCACAGGCTCTCAACCGAGTTTTTCCTTCGAGTTAGGTGGCTGTGTTTAAGCCTGCACACACACCCTGGGCAATGGTACTAGCCCCATAACCATGATGTGATTTGAGAGCTGCCTTCTGTACCGGCCTGTCTCTCCCCGATATTACGATACTGAAACCGTCCCAGGGCTCTCAGCCACAGTACACCCTAAACTGCTTCGCCCACACAGAGGTCGACGGTAGCTAAAGCACGGCTTCTCTACAGTGTTGTTTCTTCGAGTTAGAACGCTAGCTATTAGACTTCCATGCAAAAGTGGGGCTGCCGTGCTAGCGTGATGAAACACATGGGGAGTCGTGTTCTGCCTTTCGCTGGGGCCTGAGTCTCACTCGCAAAAAGCTTTGGACTCCCTTGCAGTGCTCTCACGCACGCACACAACAAAATGCTTGCACCCTCAGGAGCAGCTCTTTTACCTGCAGCACAGGCTCTCTACCGAGTTTTTCCTTCGAGTTAGGTGGCTGTGTTTAAGCCTGCACACACCCACGGGGCAACGGAACTAGCCCCATAACCATGTAGTGAGTTCAGATCTGCCTTATGTGCCAGCCTGTCTCTCCCCCGATATGATGAAATGGAAACCGTCCCCAGGCTCTCAGCCACAGTACACCCTAAACTGCTTCGCCCACAGAGAGGTCGACGGTAGCTAAAGCACGGTTTCTCTACAGTGTTGTTTCTCCGAGTTAGAAAGCTAGCTGTTAGACTTCCATGCAAAAGTGGGGCCGCAGTCCTAGCTTCATGGAGCAAGTGGGGAGTCGTGTTCTGGCTTCTTCCGGGGCCTGGGTCTCACAAGGAAAATGCTTTTGGACTCACTTGCAGTGCGCTCACGCATGCACACAGCAAAATGCGTCCACCCTGAGGCATGGCTCTTTTAGCCGAAGCAGGAATTCCCTACAGAGTTGTTCCTTTGAGTTAGGTGGTTGGCTTTAGGCCTGCAGGCACCCCCGGGGCAAGGGCACTAGCCTCATCAACCAGAGGTGACTTGAGAGCTGCCTTCCGCACCGGCCTGTTTCTCACTCCATTTCACGTCTGGGACCCTTTCCCCGGTCTCTCGTACACGAGCAGGGTCAAATTCCTCCTGCTTCAGGAACGGCAATGTTAACTCAAGCGCAGTCACTCTAGAGGATTGATTCTTGGTGTTAGTAGCCTGGGAACTAGGCATCCAGGCACACAGGGTACACCAGTGCTAATCTCCTCAAACAAGAGGTGAGTCGACAGCAGCCTTCCTTCCAGGCCTGCTTCTCACTCCGAGTTACGTTTAGGTTCCATTTCTCATGCTTTCACAAAAACACACAACAGATGAAGTGCACGCTCAGGAAGGGCGATCTTTGCTGAGGCACGGGTTCTCTACAGTTTTGTTCCTTTGCATTGCGTGGATGGCACTGAGGACTCCACGCACACACGGGAGAGCCGATCTAGTTTCCCGAAACAAGAGTTGAGTCCATAGGGGCCTTCTGCCCATGCTTATTTCTCCCTCCGAATTCGGCTGGGACTCCTTCCCCAGGTTTGCACTCAAGCAGACTTGAAAATGCTGCCACCCTGTGGAGAGGCGAACGAGCTGAAGCTGGGCTTCTTGAGCGGCTTCTTTCTGCCAAATCAGTGTGGAGCCCTTAGCATTCCTATGCACACATGGAGCCGAAGTGTTAGCTTCAGGTAACAAGAGCTGAGTCGAGAGGAGCCTTCTGGCCCGGACTCCTTCTCCCTCGGTTTCACGTAAGGAACCCGTTCCTCAGGCTCTCACCCACGGTAGCCTGGAAAGTGCTTCCTCCCTCAGAGAGGTGGATGGTAGCTAAAGCACGGTTTCTCTACCGTGTTGTTTCTTCCAGGGAGAACGCTAGCGATTAGATTTCCATGCAAAAGTAGGGCCGCAGTGCTAGCTAAATGAAACACACGGGGAGTCGTCTTCTGCCTTTTGCTGGGGCCTGAGTCTCACTCGCAGAAACTTTGGACTCCCTTGCAGTCCTCTCACGCACGCACACAACCAAATGCTTCCACCCTCAGGAGCGGCTGTTTGAGCTGAAGCACGGATTCTCTGCCGTGTTTTTCCTTTGAGTTAGGTGGCTGTCTTTCAGCCTGCACACACACCCAGGGCAACGGTACTAGCCCCATAACCATGATGTGAGTTGAGAGCTGCCTTCTGTACCGGCCTGTCTCTCCCCGATATTACGATATTGAAACCGTCCCAGGGCTCTCAGCCACAGTACACCCTAAACTGCTTCGCCCACACAGAGGTCGACGGTAGCTAAAGCACGGCTTCTCTACAGTGTTGTTTCTTCGAGTTAGAACGCTAGCTATTAGACTTCCATGCAAAAGTGGGGCTGCCGTGCTAGCGTGATGAAACACATGGGGAGTCGTGTTCTGCCTTTCGCTGGGGCCTGAGTCTCACTCGCAAAAAGCTTTGGACTCCCTTGCAGTGCTCTCACGCACGCACACAACAAAATGCTTGCACCCTCAGGAGCAGCTCTTTTACCTGCAGCACAGGCTCTCTACCGAGTTTTTCCTTCGAGTTAGGTGGCTGTGTTTAAGCCTGCACACACCCACGGGGCAACGGAACTAGCCCCATAACCATGTAGGGAGTTCAGATCTGCCTTATGTGCCAGCCTGTCTCTCCCCCGATATGATGAAATGGAAACCGTCCCCAGGCTCTCAGCCACAGTACACCCTAAACTGCTTCGCCCACAGAGAGGTCGACGGTAGCTAAAGCACGGTTTCTCTACAGTGTTGTTTCTCCGAGCTAGAAAGCTAGCTGTTAGACTTCCATGCAAAAGTGGGGCCGCAGTCCTAGCTTCATGGAGCAAGTGGGGAGTCGTGTTCTGGCTTCTTCCGGGGCCTGGGTCTCACAAGGAAAATGCTTTTGGACTCACTTGCAGTGCGCTCACGCATGCACACAGCAAAATGCGTCCACCCTGAGGCATGGCTCTTTTAGCCGAAGCAGGAATTCCCTACAGAGTTGTTCCTTTGAGTTAGGTGGTTGGCTTTAGGCCTGCAGGCACCCCCGGGGCAAGGGCACTAGCCTCATCAACCAGAGGTGACTTGAGAGCTGCCTTCCGCACCGGCCTGTTTCTCACTCCATTTCACGTCTGGGACCCTTTCCCCGGTCTCTCGTACACGAGCAGGGTCAAATTCCTCCTGCTTCAGGCACGGCAATGTTAACTCAAGCGCAGTCACTCTAGAGGATTGATTCTTGGTGTTAGTAGCCTGGGAACTAGGCATCCAGGCACACAGGGTACAGCGGTGCTAATCTCCTCAAACAAGAGGTGAGTCGACAGCAGCCTTCCTTCCAGGCCTGCTTCTCACTCCGAGTTACGTTTAGGTTCCATTTCTCATGCTTTCACAAAAACACACAACAGATGAAGTGCACGCTCAGGAAGGGCGATCTTTGCTGAGGCACGGGTTCTCTACAGTTTTGTTCCTTTGCGTTGCGTGGATGGCACTGAGGACTCCACGCACACACGGGAGAGCCGATCTAGTTTCCCGAAACAAGAGTTGAGTCCATAGGGGCCTTCTGCCCATGCTTATTTCTCCCTCCGAATTCGGCTGGGACTCCTTCCCCAGGTTTGCACTCAAGCAGACTTGAAAATGCTGCCACCCTGTGGAGAGGCGAACGAGCTGAAGCTGGGCTTCTTGAGCGGCTTCTTTCTGCCAAATCAGTGTGGAGCCCTTAGCATTCCTATGCACACATGGAGCCGAAGTGTTAGCTTCAGGTAACAAGAGCTGAGTCGAGAGGAGCCTTCTGGCCCGGACTCCTTCTCCCTCGGTTTCACGTAAGGAACCCGTTCCTCAGGCTCTCACCCACGGTAGCCTGGAAAGTGCTTCCTCCCTCAGAGAGGTGGATGGTAGCTAAAGCACGGTTTCTCTACCGTGTTGTTTCTTCCAGGGAGAACGCTAGCGATTAGATTTCCATGCAAAAGTAGGGCCGCAGTGCTAGCTAAATGAAACACACGGGGAGTCGTCTTCTGCCTTTTGCTGGGGCCTGAGTCTCACTCGCAGAAACTTTGGACTCCCTTGCAGTCCTCTCACGCACGCACACAACCAAATGCTTCCACCCTCAGGAGCGGCTGTTTGAGCTGAAGCACGGATTCTCTGCCGTGTTTTTCCTTTGAGTTAGGTGGCTGTCTTTCAGCCTGCACACACACCCAGGGCAACGGTACTAGCCCCATAACCATGATGTGAGTTGAGAGCTGCCTTCTGTACCGGCCTGTCTCTCCCCGATATTACGATATTGAAACCGTCCCAGGGCTCTCAGCCACAGTACACCCTAAACTGCTTCGCCCACACAGAGGTCGACGGTAGCTAAAGCACGGCTTCTCTACAGTGTTGTTTCTTCGAGTTAGAACGCTAGCTATTAGACTTCCATGCAAAAGTGGGGCTGCCGTGCTAGCGTGATGAAACACATGGGGAGTCGTGTTCTGCCTTTCGCTGGGGCCTGAGTCTCACTCGCAAAAAGCTTTGGACTCCCTTGCAGTGCTCTCACGCACGCACACAACAAAATGCTTGCACCCTCAGGAGCAGCTCTTTTACCTGCAGCACAGGCTCTCTACCGAGTTTTTCCTTCGAGTTAGGTGGCTGTGTTTAAGCCTGCACACACCCACGGGGCAACGGAACTAGCCCCATAACCATGTAGTGAGTTCAGATCTGCCTTATGTGCCAGCCTGTCTCTCCCCCGATATTATGAAATGGAAACCGTCCCCAGGCTCTCAGCCACAGTACACCCTAAACTGCTTCGCCCACAGAGAGGTCGACGGTAGCTAAAGCACGGTTTCTCTACAGTGTTGTTTCTCCGAGTTAGAAAGCTAGCTGTTAGACTTCCATGCAAAAGTGGGGCCGCAGTCCTAGCTTCATGGAGCAAGTGGGGAGTCGTGTTCTGGCTTCTTCCGGGGCCTGGGTCTCACAAGGAAAATGCTTTTGGACTCACTTGCAGTGCGCTCACGCATGCACACAGCAAAATGCGTCCACCCTGAGGCATGGCTCTTTTAGCCGAAGCAGGAATTCCCTACAGAGTTGTTCCTTTGAGTTAGGTGGTTGGCTTTAGGCCTGCAGGCACCCCCGGGGCAAGGGCACTAGCCTCATCAACCAGAGGTGACTTGAGAGCTGCCTTCCGCACCGGCCTGTTTCTCACTCCATTTCACGTCTGGGACCCTTTCCCCGGTCTCTCGTACACGAGCAGGGTCAAATTCCTCCTGCTTCAGGCACGGCAATGTTAACTCAAGCGCAGTCACTCTAGAGGATTGATTCTTGGTGTTAGTAGCCTGGGAACTAGGCATCCAGGCACACAGGGTACAGCGGTGCTAATCTCCTCAAACAAGAGGTGAGTCGACAGCAGCCTTCCTTCCAGGCCTGCTTCTCACTCCGAGTTACGTTTAGGTTCCATTTCTCATGCTTTCACAAAAACACACAACAGATGAAGTGCACGCTCAGGAAGGGCGATCTTTGCTGAGGCACGGGTTCTCTACAGTTTTGTTCCTTTGCGTTGCGTGGATGGCACTGAGGACTCCACGCACACACGGGAGAGCCGATCTAGTTTCCCGAAACAAGAGTTGAGTCCATAGGGGCCTTCTGCCCATGCTTATTTCTCCCTCCGAATTCGGCTGGGACTCCTTCCCCAGGTTTGCACTCAAGCAGACTTGAAAATGCTGCCACCCTGTGGAGAGGCGAACGAGCTGAAGCTGGGGTTCTTGAGCGGCTTCTTTCTGCCAAATCAGTGTGGAGCCCTTAGCATTCCTAGGCACACATGGAGCCGAAGTGTTAGCTTCAGGTAACAAGAGCTGAGTCGAGAGGAGCCTTCTGGCCCGGACTCCTTCTCCCTCGGTTTCACGTAAGGAACCCGTTCCTCAGGCTCTCACCCACGGTAGCCTGGAAAGTGCTTCCTCCCTCAGAGAGGTGGATGGTAGCTAAAGCACGGTTTCTCTACCGTGTTGTTTCTTCCAGGGAGAACGCTAGCGATTAGATTTCCATGCAAAAGTAGGGCCGCAGTGCTAGCTAAATGAAACACACGGGGAGTCGTCTTCTGCCTTTTGCTGGGGCCTGAGTCTCACTCGCAGAAACTTTGGACTCCCTTGCAGTCCTCTCACGCACGCACACAACCAAATGCTTCCACCCTCAGGAGCGGCTGTTTGAGCTGAAGCACGGATTCTCTACCGTGTTTTTCCTTTGAGTTAGGTGGCTGTCTTTCAGCCTGCACACACACCCTGGGCAATGGTACTAGCCCCATAACCATGATGTGAGTTGAGAGCTGCCTTCTGTACCGGCCTGTCTCGCCCCGATATTACGATATTGAAACCGTCCCAGGGCTCTCAGCCACAGTACACCCTAAACTGCTTCGCCCACACCGAGGTCGACGGTAGCTAAAGCACGGCTTCTCTACAGTGTTGTTTCTTCGAGTTAGAACGCTAGCTATTAGACTTCCATGCAAAAGTGGGGCTGCCGTGCTAGCGTGATGAAACACATGGGGAGTCGTGTTCTGCCTTTCGCTGGGGCCTGAGTCTCACTCGCAAAAAGCTTTGGACTCCCTTGCAGTGCTCTCACGCACGCACACAACAAAATGCTTGCACCCTCAGGAGCAGCTCTTTTACCTGCAGCACAGGCTCTCTACCGAGTTTTTCCTTCGAGTTAGGTGGCTGTGTTTAAGCCTGCACACACCCACGGGGCAACGGAACTAGCCCCATAACCATGTAGTGAGTTCAGATCTGCCTTATGTGCCAGCCTGTCTCTCCCCCGATATGATGAAATGGAAACCGTCCCCAGGCTCTCAGCCACAGTACACCCTAAACTGCTTCGCCCACAGAGAGGTCGACGGTAGCTAAAGCACGGTTTCTCTACAGTGTTGTTTCTCCGAGTTAGAAAGCTAGCTGTTAGACTTCCATGCAAAAGTGGGGCCGCAGTCCTAGCTTCATGGAGCAAGTGGGGAGTCGTGTTCTGGCTTCTTCCGGGGCCTGGGTCTCACAAGGAAAATGCTTTTGGACTCACTTGCAGTGCGCTCACGCATGCACACAGCAAAATGCGTCCACCCTGAGGCATGGCTCTTTTAGCCGAAGCAGGAATTCCCTACAGAGTTGTTCCTTTGAGTTAGGTGGTTGGCTTTAGGCCTGCAGGCACCCCCGGGGCAAGGGCACTAGCCTCATCAACCAGAGGTGACTTGAGAGCTGCCTTCCGCACCGGCCTGTTTCTCACTCCATTTCACGTCTGGGACCCTTTCCCCGGTCTCTCGTACACGAGCAGGGTCAAATTCCTCCTGCTTCAGGAACGGCAATGTTAACTCAAGCGCAGTCACTCTAGAGGATTGATTCTTGGTGTTAGTAGCCTGGGAACTAGGCATCCAGGCACACAGGGTACACCAGTGCTAATCTCCTCAAACAAGAGGTGAGTCGACAGCAGCCTTCCTTCCAGGCCTGCTTCTCACTCCGAGTTACGTTTAGGTTCCATTTCTCATGCTTTCACAAAAACACACAACAGATGAAGTGCACGCTCAGGAAGGGCGATCTTTGCTGAGGCACGGGTTCTCTACAGTTTTGTTCCTTTGCGTTGCGTGGATGGCACTGAGGACTCCACGCACACACGGGAGAGCCGATCTAGTTTCCCGAAACAAGAGTTGAGTCCATAGGGGCCTTCTGCCCATGCTTATTTCTCCCTCCGAATTCGGCTGGGACTCCTTCCCCAGGTTTGCACTCAAGCAGACTTGAAAATGCTGCCACCCTGTGGAGAGGCGAACGAGCTGAAGCTGGGCTTCTTGAGCGGCTTCTTTCTGCCAAATCAGTGTGGAGCCCTTAGCATTCCTATGCACACATGGAGCCGAAGTGTTAGCTTCAGGTAACAAGAGCTGAGTCGAGAGGAGCCTTCTGGCCCGGACTCCTTCTCCCTCGGTTTCACGTAAGGAACCCGTTCCTCAGGCTCTCACCCACGGTAGCCTGGAAAGTGCTTCCTCCCTCAGAGAGGTGGATGGTAGCTAAAGCACGGTTTCTCTACCGTGTTGTTTCTTCCAGGGAGAACGCTAGCGATTAGATTTCCATGCAAAAGTAGGGCCGCAGTGCTAGCTAAATGAAACACACGGGGAGTCGTCTTCTGCCTTTTGCTGGGGCCTGAGTCTCACTCGCAGAAACTTTGGACTCCCTTGCAGTCCTCTCACGCACGCACACAACCAAATGCTTCCACCCTCAGGAGCGGCTGTTTGAGCTGAAGCACGGATTCTCTGCCGTGTTTTTCCTTTGAGTTAGGTGGCTGTCTTTCAGCCTGCACACACACCCAGGGCAACGGTACTAGCCCCATAACCATGATGTGAGTTGAGAGCTGCCTTCTGTACCGGCCTGTCTCTCCCCGATATTACGATATTGAAACCGTCCCAGGGCTCTCAGCCACAGTACACCCTAAACTGCTTCGCCCACACAGAGGTCGACGGTAGCTAAAGCACGGCTTCTCTACAGTGTTGTTTCTTCGAGTTAGAACGCTAGCTATTAGACTTCCATGCAAAAGTGGGGCTGCCGTGCTAGCGTGATGAAACACATGGGGAGTCGTGTTCTGCCTTTCGCTGGGGCCTGAGTCTCACTCGCAAAAAGCTTTGGACTCCCTTGCAGTGCTCTCACGCACGCACACAACAAAATGCTTGCACCCTCAGGAGCAGCTCTTTTACCTGCAGCACAGGCTCTCTACCGAGTTTTTCCTTCGAGTTAGGTGGCTGTGTTTAAGCCTGCACACACCCACGGGGCAACGGAACTAGCCCCATAACCATGTAGGGAGTTCAGATCTGCCTTATGTGCCAGCCTGTCTCTCCCCCGATATGATGAAATGGAAACCGTCCCCAGGCTCTCAGCCACAGTACACCCTAAACTGCTTCGCCCACAGAGAGGTCGACGGTAGCTAAAGCACGGTTTCTCTACAGTGTTGTTTCTCCGAGCTAGAAAGCTAGCTGTTAGACTTCCATGCAAAAGTGGGGCCGCAGTCCTAGCTTCATGGAGCAAGTGGGGAGTCGTGTTCTGGCTTCTTCCGGGGCCTGGGTCTCACAAGGAAAATGCTTTTGGACTCACTTGCAGTGCGCTCACGCATGCACACAGCAAAATGCGTCCACCCTGAGGCATGGCTCTTTTAGCCGAAGCAGGAATTCCCTACAGAGTTGTTCCTTTGAGTTAGGTGGTTGGCTTTAGGCCTGCAGGCACCCCCGGGGCAAGGGCACTAGCCTCATCAACCAGAGGTGACTTGAGAGCTGCCTTCCGCACCGGCCTGTTTCTCACTCCATTTCACGTCTGGGACCCTTTCCCCGGTCTCTCGTACACGAGCAGGGTCAAATTCCTCCTGCTTCAGGCACGGCAATGTTAACTCAAGCGCAGTCACTCTAGAGGATTGATTCTTGGTGTTAGTAGCCTGGGAACTAGGCATCCAGGCACACAGGGTACAGCGGTGCTAATCTCCTCAAACAAGAGGTGAGTCGACAGCAGCCTTCCTTCCAGGCCTGCTTCTCACTCCGAGTTACGTTTAGGTTCCATTTCTCATGCTTTCACAAAAACACACAACAGATGAAGTGCACGCTCAGGAAGGGCGATCTTTGCTGAGGCACGGGTTCTCTACAGTTTTGTTCCTTTGCGTTGCGTGGATGGCACTGAGGACTCCACGCACACACGGGAGAGCCGATCTAGTTTCCCGAAACAAGAGTTGAGTCCATAGGGGCCTTCTGCCCATGCTTATTTCTCCCTCCGAATTCGGCTGGGACTCCTTCCCCAGGTTTGCACTCAAGCAGACTTGAAAATGCTGCCACCCTGTGGAGAGGCGAACGAGCTGAAGCTGGGCTTCTTGAGCGGCTTCTTTCTGCCAAATCAGTGTGGAGCCCTTAGCATTCCTATGCACACATGGAGCCGAAGTGTTAGCTTCAGGTAACAAGAGCTGAGTCGAGAGGAGCCTTCTGGCCCGGACTCCTTCTCCCTCGGTTTCACGTAAGGAACCCGTTCCTCAGGCTCTCACCCACGGTAGCCTGGAAAGTGCTTCCTCCCTCAGAGAGGTGGATGGTAGCTAAAGCACGGTTTCTCTACCGTGTTGTTTCTTCCAGGGAGAACGCTAGCGATTAGATTTCCATGCAAAAGTAGGGCCGCAGTGCTAGCTAAATGAAACACACGGGGAGTCGTCTTCTGCCTTTTGCTGGGGCCTGAGTCTCACTCGCAGAAACTTTGGACTCCCTTGCAGTCCTCTCACGCACGCACACAACCAAATGCTTCCACCCTCAGGAGCGGCTGTTTGAGCTGAAGCACGGATTCTCTGCCGTGTTTTTCCTTTGAGTTAGGTGGCTGTCTTTCAGCCTGCACACACACCCAGGGCAACGGTACTAGCCCCATAACCATGATGTGAGTTGAGAGCTGCCTTCTGTACCGGCCTGTCTCTCCCCGATATTACGATATTGAAACCGTCCCAGGGCTCTCAGCCACAGTACACCCTAAACTGCTTCGCCCACACAGAGGTCGACGGTAGCTAAAGCACGGCTTCTCTACAGTGTTGTTTCTTCGAGTTAGAACGCTAGCTATTAGACTTCCATGCAAAAGTGGGGCTGCCGTGCTAGCGTGATGAAACACATGGGGAGTCGTGTTCTGCCTTTCGCTGGGGCCTGAGTCTCACTCGCAAAAAGCTTTGGACTCCCTTGCAGTGCTCTCACGCACGCACACAACAAAATGCTTGCACCCTCAGGAGCAGCTCTTTTACCTGCAGCACAGGCTCTCTACCGAGTTTTTCCTTCGAGTTAGGTGGCTGTGTTTAAGCCTGCACACACCCACGGGGCAACGGAACTAGCCCCATAACCATGTAGTGAGTTCAGATCTGCCTTATGTGCCAGCCTGTCTCTCCCCCGATATTATGAAATGGAAACCGTCCCCAGGCTCTCAGCCACAGTACACCCTAAACTGCTTCGCCCACAGAGAGGTCGACGGTAGCTAAAGCACGGTTTCTCTACAGTGTTGTTTCTCCGAGTTAGAAAGCTAGCTGTTAGACTTCCATGCAAAAGTGGGGCCGCAGTCCTAGCTTCATGGAGCAAGTGGGGAGTCGTGTTCTGGCTTCTTCCGGGGCCTGGGTCTCACAAGGAAAATGCTTTTGGACTCACTTGCAGTGCGCTCACGCATGCACACAGCAAAATGCGTCCACCCTGAGGCATGGCTCTTTTAGCCGAAGCAGGAATTCCCTACAGAGTTGTTCCTTTGAGTTAGGTGGTTGGCTTTAGGCCTGCAGGCACCCCCGGGGCAAGGGCACTAGCCTCATCAACCAGAGGTGACTTGAGAGCTGCCTTCCGCACCGGCCTGTTTCTCACTCCATTTCACGTCTGGGACCCTTTCCCCGGTCTCTCGTACACGAGCAGGGTCAAATTCCTCCTGCTTCAGGCACGGCAATGTTAACTCAAGCGCAGTCACTCTAGAGGATTGATTCTTGGTGTTAGTAGCCTGGGAACTAGGCATCCAGGCACACAGGGTACAGCGGTGCTAATCTCCTCAAACAAGAGGTGAGTCGACAGCAGCCTTCCTTCCAGGCCTGCTTCTCACTCCGAGTTACGTTTAGGTTCCATTTCTCATGCTTTCACAAAAACACACAACAGATGAAGTGCACGCTCAGGAAGGGCGATCTTTGCTGAGGCACGGGTTCTCTACAGTTTTGTTCCTTTGCGTTGCGTGGATGGCACTGAGGACTCCACGCACACATGGGAGAGCCGATCTAGTTTCCCGAAACAAGAGTTGAGTCCATAGGGGCCTTCTGCCCATGCTTATTTCTCCCTCCGAATTCGGCTGGGACTCCTTCCCCAGGTTTGCACTCAAGCAGACTTGAAAATGCTGCCACCCTGTGGAGAGGCGAACGAGCTGAAGCTGGGGTTCTTGAGCGGCTTCTTTCTGCCAAATCAGTGTGGAGCCCTTAGCATTCCTAGGCACACATGGAGCCGAAGTGTTAGCTTCAGGTAACAAGAGCTGAGTCGAGAGGAGCCTTCTGGCCCGGACTCCTTCTCCCTCGGTTTCACGTAAGGAACCCGTTCCTCAGGCTCTCACCCACGGTAGCCTGGAAAGTGCTTCCTCCCTCAGAGAGGTGGATGGTAGCTAAAGCACGGTTTCTCTACCGTGTTGTTTCTTCCAGGGAGAACGCTAGCGATTAGATTTCCATGCAAAAGTAGGGCCGCAGTGCTAGCTAAATGAAACACACGGGGAGTCGTCTTCTGCCTTTTGCTGGGGCCTGAGTCTCACTCGCAGAAACTTTGGACTCCCTTGCAGTCCTCTCACGCACGCACACAACCAAATGCTTCCACCCTCAGGAGCGGCTGTTTGAGCTGAAGCACGGATTCTCTACCGTGTTTTTCCTTTGAGTTAGGTGGCTGTCTTTCAGCCTGCACACACACCCTGGGCAATGGTACTAGCCCCATAACCATGATGTGAGTTGAGAGCTGCCTTCTGTACCGGCCTGTCTCTCCCCGATATTACGATATTGAAACCGTCCCAGGGCTCTCAGCCACAGTACACCCTAAACTGCTTCACCCACACCGAGGTCGACGGTAGCTAAAGCACGGCTTCTCTACAGTGTTGTTTCTTCGAGTTAGAACGCTAGCTATTAGACTTCCATGCAAAAGTGGGGCTGCCGTGCTAGCGTGATGAAACACATGGGGAGTCGTGTTCTGCCTTTCGCTGGGGCCTGAGTCTCACTCGCAAAAAGCTTTGGACTCCCTTGCAGTGCTCTCACGCACGCACACAACAAAATGCTTGCACCCTCAGGAGCAGCTCTTTTACCTGCAGCACAGGCTCTCTACCGAGTTTTTCCTTCGAGTTAGGTGGCTGTGTTTAAGCCTGCACACACCCACGGGGCAACGGAACTAGCCCCATAACCATGTAGTGAGTTCAGATCTGCCTTATGTGCCAGCCTGTCTCTCCCCCGATATGATGAAATGGAAACCGTCCCCAGGCTCTCAGCCACAGTACACCCTAAACTGCTTCGCCCACAGAGAGGTCGACGGTAGCTAAAGCACGGTTTCTCTACAGTGTTGTTTCTCCGAGTTAGAAAGCTAGCTGTTAGACTTCCATGCAAAAGTGGGGCCGCAGTCCTAGCTTCATGGAGCAAGTGGGGAGTCGTGTTCTGGCTTCTTCCGGGGCCTGGGTCTCACAAGGAAAATGCTTTTGGACTCACTTGCAGTGCGCTCACGCATGCACACAGCAAAATGCGTCCACCCTGAGGCATGGCTCTTTTAGCCGAAGCAGGAATTCCCTACAGAGTTGTTCCTTTGAGTTAGGTGGTTGGCTTTAGGCCTGCAGGCACCCCCGGGGCAAGGGCACTAGCCTCATCAACCAGAGGTGACTTGAGAGCTGCCTTCCGCACCGGCCTGTTTCTCACTCCATTTCACGTCTGGGACCCTTTCCCCGGTCTCTCGTACACGAGCAGGGTCAAATTCCTCCTGCTTCAGGAACGGCAATGTTAACTCAAGCGCAGTCACTCGAGAGGATTGATTCTTGGTGTTAGTCGCCTGGGAACTAGGCATCCAGGCACACAGGGTACAGCAGTGCTAATCTCCTCAAACAAGAGGTGAGTCGACAGCAGCCTTCCTTCCAGGCCTGCTTCTCACTCCGAGTTACGTTTAGGTTCCATTTCTCATGCTTTCACAAAAACACACAACAGATGAAGTGCACGCTCAGGAAGGGCGATCTTTGCTGAGGCACGGGTTCTCTACAGTTTTGTTCCTTTGCGTTGCGTGGATGGCACTGAGGACTCCACGCACACACGGGAGAGCCGATCTAGTTTCCCGAAACAAGAGTTGAGTCCATAGGGGCCTTCTGCCCATGCTTATTTCTCCCTCCGAATTCGGCTGGGACTCCTTCCCCAGGTTTGCACTCAAGCAGACTTGAAAATGCTGCCACCCTGTGGAGAGGCGAACGAGCTGAAGCTGGGGTTCTTGAGCGGCTTCTTTCTGCCAAATCAGTGTGGAGCCCTTAGCATTCCTAGGCACACATGGAGCCGAAGTGTTAGCTTCAGGTAACAAGAGCTGAGTCGAGAGGAGCCTTCTGGCCCGGACTCCTTCTCCCTCGGTTTCACGTAAGGAACCCGTTCCTCAGGCTCTCACCCACGGTAGCCTGGAAAGTGCTTCCTCCCTCAGAGAGGTGGATGGTAGCTAAAGCACGGTTTCTCTACCGTGTTGTTTCTTCCAGGGAGAACGCTAGCGATTAGATTTCCATGCAAAAGTAGGGCCGCAGTGCTAGCTAAATGAAACACACGGGGAGTCGTCTTCTGCCTTTTGCTGGGGCCTGAGTCTCACTCGCAGAAACTTTGGACTCCCTTGCAGTCCTCTCACGCACGCACACAACCAAATGCTTCCACCCTCAGGAGCGGCTGTTTGAGCTGAAGCACGGATTCTCTACCGTGTTTTTCCTTTGAGTTAGGTGGCTGTCTTTCAGCGTGCACACACACCCAGGGCAACGGTACTAGCCCCATAACCATGATGTGAGTTGAGAGCTGCCTTCTGTACCGGCCTGTCTCTCCCCCGATTTTACAAAATGGAAAATGTCCCCAGGCTCTCAGCCACAGTACACCCTAAACTGCTTCGCCCACAGAGAGGTCGACGGTAGCTAAAGCACGGTTTCTCTACTGTGTCGTTTCTTCGAGTTAGAACGCTAGCTCTTAGACTTCCATGCAAATGTGGGGCTGCCGTGCTAGCTTGGTAAAACACATGGGGAGTCGTGTTCTGCCTTTCGCTGGGGCCTGAGTCTCACTCGCAAAATGCTTTGGACTCCCTTGCAGTGCTCTCACGCACGCACACAACAAAAGGCTTCCACCCTTAGGAGCAGCTGTTTTACCTGCAGCTCGGATTCCCTACCGAGTTTTTCCTTCGAGTTAAGTGGCTGTCTTTAAGCCTGCACACACCCACGGGGCAACGGAACTAGCCCCTTAAGCATGTAGTGAGTTGAGAGCTGCCTTCTGTACCGGACTGTCTCTCCCCCTATATTCCGAAATGGAAACCGTCCCCAGGCTGCCAGCCACAGTACACCCTAAACTGCTTCGCCCACACAGAGGTCGACGGTAGCTAAAGCACGACTTCTCTACAGTGTTGTTTCTTCGACTTAGAACGCTAGCTATTAGACTTCCCTGAAAAGTGGCGCTGCCGTGCTAGCGTGATGAAACACATGGGGAGTGGTGTTCTGCCTTTCGCTGGGGCCTGAGTCTCACTCGCAGAAAGCTTTGGACTCCCTTGCAGTGCTCTCACGCACGCACACAACAAAATGCTTCCACCCTCAGGAGCAGCTGTTTTACCTGCAGCACAGGCTCTCTACCGAGTTTTTCCTTCGAGTTAGGTGGCTGTGTTTAAGCCTGCACACACACCCTGGGCAACGGTAGTAGCCCCATAACCATGATGTGAGTTGAGAGCTGCCTTCTGTGCCGGCCTGTCCCTCCACCGATATTATGATATTGAAACCGTCCCAGGGCTCCCAACCTCAGTACACCCTAAACTGCTTCGCCCTCAGAGAGGTCGACGGTAGCTAAAGCACGGTTTCTCTACAGTGTTGTTTCTTCGACTTAGAAAGCTAACTATCAGACTTCCATGCAAAAGTGGGGCCGCAGTATTAGATTCATGGAGCAAGTGGGGAGTCGTGTTCTGGCTTCTTCTGGGGCCTGGGTCTCACAAGGGAAATGCTTTTGGACTCACTTGCTGTGCACTCCCGCATGCACACCACACAATGCGTCCACCCTGAGGCATGGCTCTTTTAGCCGAAGCAGGAATTCTCTACAGAGTTGTTCCTTTGAGTTAGGCGGTTGGCTTATGGCCTGCAGGAACACACGGGGCAAGGGTACTGGCCTCATAAACAAGAGGTGAGTTGAGAGCTGCCTTCCGCACCGGCCTGTTTCTCACTCCATTTCACGTATGGGACCCTT
This sequence comes from Halichoerus grypus, assembly GCF_964656455.1. Taxonomy (NCBI): domain Eukaryota; kingdom Metazoa; phylum Chordata; class Mammalia; order Carnivora; family Phocidae; genus Halichoerus; species Halichoerus grypus. Next base: position 165,374,397 of record NC_135714.1, on the reverse strand, counting down.
TCCCCGGTCTCTCATACACGAACACTATACAACTCCTGCGGCTTCAGGAACTGCAATGTTAGCTAAAGCGCAGTAAAGCTACAGCATTGATTCTTGGTGTTAGTAGTCTGGTAGGCGAATGAGCTGCACCTGGGATTCTTGACAGGCTTGTTTCTTCCCAGTCAGTGTCGAGCACATAGCATTCCAAGCACACATGGAGCAGTAGTGTTAGCTTCAGGTAGCAAGAGCTGAGTCCAGAGGTGCCTTCTGCCCGGACCTATTTCTCCCTTGGTTTCACGTATGGAACCCGTTCCCCAGGCTCTCAGCCACGGTACTCCGTGTAATACTTCCTCCATCTAGAGGTCGACGGCAGCTAAAGCAGGGTTTCTCTACAGTGTTGTTTCTTCGAGTTAGAACACTAGCTGTTAGACTTCCATGCAAAAGTGGGGCTGCCGTGCTAGCGTGATGAAACACATGGGGAGTCGTGTTCTGCCTTCTGCTGGGGCCTGAGGCTCACTCACAAAAAGCTTTGGACTCCCTTGCAGGGCTCTCATGCACGCACACAACATAATGCTTCCACCTTCAAGAGCGGCTCTTTTAGCTGAAGCATGGATTCTCCAGCGAGTTTTTCCTTCGAGTTAGGCGGTTTTCATGAAGCCTGCACACACACCCGGGGCAACGGTACTAGCCCCATAACCATGGTGTGAGTTGAGAGCTGCCTTCTCTCCGGGCTGTCTCTCCCTCGATTTTAGGAAACGGAACCCGTCCCCAGGCTCTCACCCACCGTACACCCTAAACTGCTTCCTCCCACACAGAGGTCGTCGGTAGCTAAAGCACGGTTTCTCTTCAGTGTTGTTTCTCCGAGTTAGAACGCTTGCTATTAATGTCCACAATAGCCAAACTGTGGAAAGAGCCAAGATGTCCACCAACAGATGAATGGATAAAGAAGAGGGGGTATATATATATATATATATACAATGGAATATTATGCAGCCATCAAAAGGAATGAGATCTTGCCCTCTGCAACGACGTGGATGGAACTGGAGGGTATCATGCTGAGCGAAATAAGTCAAACAGAGAAAGACATGTATCATATGACCTCACTGATATGAGGAATTCTTAATCTCAGGAAACAAACTGAGGGTTGCTGGAGTGGGGGCTGGGGTGGGAGGGATGGGGTCACTGGGTGTTGGACACTGGGGAGGGTATGTGTTCTGGTAAGCGCTGTGAATTGTGCAAGACTGTTGAATCTCAGATCTGTACCTCTGAAACAAATAATGCAATATATGTTAAGAAAGAAAAAAAGAAGAAGAAGAATGTAGCAGGAGGGGAAGAATGAAGGGGGGAAAATCGGAGGGGGAAAAGAACCATGAGAGACGATGGACTCTGAAAAACAAACTGAGGGTTCTAGAGGGGAGGGGGGTGGGAGGATGGGTTAGCCTGGTGATGGGTATTGAGCAGGGCACGATCTGCATGGAGCACTGGGTGATATGCACAAACAATGAATCATGGAACACTATATCTAAAACTAATGATGTAATGTATGGGGATTAACATAACAATAAAAACATTTAATAATAATAATAATAAAGAACGCTTGCTATTAGACTTCCAGGCAAAAGTGGGGCCGCAGTGCTAGCTTCATGAAACAAGTGGGGAGTCGTGTTCTGTCTTCTGCCGGGGCCTGAGTCCCACACGGAAAATGGGTCTGGACTCCCTTGCAGTGCTCTCACGCACGCACACAACAAAATGCTGCCACCCTCAGGAGCAGCTGTTTTACCTGCAGCACAGGCTCTCAACCGAGTTTTTCCTTCGAGTTAGGTGGCTGTGTTTAAGCCTGCACACACACCCTGGGCAATGGTACTAGCCCCATAACCATGATGTGATTTGAGAGCTGCCTTCTGTACCGGCCTGTCTCTCCCCGATATTACGATATTGAAACCGTCCCAGGGCTCTCAGCCACAGTACACCCTAAACTGCTTCGCCCACACAGAGGTCGACGGTAGCTAAAGCACGGCTTCTCTACAGTGTTGTTTCTTCGAGTTAGAACGCTAGCTATTAGACTTCCATGCAAAAGTGGGGCTGCCGTGCTAGCGTGATGAAACACATGGGGAGTCGTGTTCTGCCTTTCGCTGGGGCCTGAGTCTCACTCGCAAAAAGCTTTGGACTCCCTTGCAGTGCTCTCACGCACGCACACAACAAAATGCTTGCACCCTCAGGAGCAGCTCTTTTACCTGCAGCACAGGCTCTCTACCGAGTTTTTCCTTCGAGTTAGGTGGCTGTGTTTAAGCCTGCACACACCCACGGGGCAACGGAACTAGCCCCATAACCATGTAGTGAGTTCAGATCTGCCTTATGTGCCAGCCTGTCTCTCCCCCGATATGATGAAATGGAAACCGTCCCCAGGCTCTCAGCCACAGTACACCCTAAACTGCTTCGCCCACAGAGAGGTCGACGGTAGCTAAAGCACGGTTTCTCTACAGTGTTGTTTCTCCGAGTTAGAAAGCTAGCTGTTAGACTTCCATGCAAAAGTGGGGCCGCAGTCCTAGCTTCATGGAGCAAGTGGGGAGTCGTGTTCTGGCTTCTTCCGGGGCCTGGGTCTCACAAGGAAAATGCTTTTGGACTCACTTGCAGTGCGCTCACGCATGCACACAGCAAAATGCGTCCACCCTGAGGCATGGCTCTTTTAGCCGAAGCAGGAATTCCCTACAGAGTTGTTCCTTTGAGTTAGGTGGTTGGCTTTAGGCCTGCAGGCACCCCCGGGGCAAGGGCACTAGCCTCATCAACCAGAGGTGACTTGAGAGCTGCCTTCCGCACCGGCCTGTTTCTCACTCCATTTCACGTCTGGGACCCTTTCCCCGGTCTCTCGTACACGAGCAGGGTCAAATTCCTCCTGCTTCAGGAACGGCAATGTTAACTCAAGCGCAGTCACTCTAGAGGATTGATTCTTGGTGTTAGTAGCCTGGGAACTCGGCACCCAGGCACACAGGGTACAGCAGTGCTAATCTCCTCAAACAAGAGGTGAGTCGACAGCAGCCTTCCTTCCAGGCCTGCTTCTCACTCCGAGTTACGTTTAGGTTCCATTTCTCATGCTTTCACAAAAACACACAACAGATGAAGTGCACGCTCAGGAAGGGCGATCTTTGCTGAGGCACGGGTTCTCTACAGTTTTGTTCCTTTGCGTTGCGTGGATGGCACTGAGGACTCCACGCACACACGGGAGAGCCGATCTAGTTTCCCGAAACAAGAGTTGAGTCCATAGGGGCCTTCTGCCCATGCTTATTTCTCCCTCCGAATTCGGCTGGGACTCCTTCCCCAGGTTTGCACTCAAGCAGACTTGAAAATGCTGCCACCCTGTGGAGAGGCGAACGAGCTGAAGCTGGGGTTCTTGAGCGGCTTCTTTCTGCCAAATCAGTGTGGAGCCCTTAGCATTCCTATGCACACATGGAGCCGAAGTGTTAGCTTCAGGTAACAAGAGCTGAGTCGAGAGGAGCCTTCTCGCCCGGACTCCTTCTCCCTCGGTTTCACGTAAGGAACCCGTTCCTCAGGCTCTCACCCACGGTAGCCTGGAAAGTGCTTCCTCCCTCAGAGAGGTGGATGGTAGCTAAAGCACGGTTTCTCTACCGTGTTGTTTCTTCCAGGGAGAACGCTAGCGATTAGATTTCCATGCAAAAGTAGGGCCGCAGTGCTAGCTAAATGAAACACACGGGGAGTCGTCTTCTGCCTTTTGCTGGGGCCTGAGTCTCACTCGCAGAAACTTTGGACTCCCTTGCAGTCCTCTCACGCACGCACACAACCAAATGCTTCCACCCTCAGGAGCGGCTGTTTGAGCTGAAGCACGGATTCTCTACCGTGTTTTTCCTTTGAGTTAGGTGGCTGTCTTTCAGCCTGCACACACACCCAGGGCAACGGTACTAGCCCCATAACGATGATGTGAGTTGAGAGCTGCCTTCTGTACCGGCCTGTCTCTCCCCCGATTTTACAAAATGGAAAATGTCCCCAGGCTCTCAGCCACAGTACACCCTAAACTGCTTCGCCCACAGAGAGGTCGACGGTAGCTAAAGCACGGTTTCTCTACTGTGTCGTTTCTTCGAGTTAGAACGCTAGCTCTTAGACTTCCATGCAAATGTGGGGCTGCCGTGCTAGCTTGGTAAAACACATGGGGAGTCGTGTTCTGCCTTTCGCTGGGGCCTGAGTCTCACTCGCAAAATGCTTTGGACTCCCTTGCAGTGCTCTCACGCACGCACACAACAAAAGGCTTCCACCCTTAGGAGCAGCTGTTTTACCTGCAGCTCGGATTCCCTACCGAGTTTTTCCTTCGAGTTAAGTGGCTGTCTTTAAGCCTGCACACACCCACGGGGCAACGGAACTAGCCCCTTAAGCATGTAGTGAGTTGAGAGCTGCCTTCTGTACCGGACTGTCTCTCCCCCTATATTCCGAAATGGAAACCGTCCCCAGGCTGCCAGCCACAGTACACCCTAAACTGCTTCGCCCACACAGAGGTCGACGGTAGCTAAAGCACGGCTTCTCTACAGTGTTGTTTCTTCGACTTAGAACGCTAGCTATTAGACTTCCCTGAAAAGTGGCGCTGCCGTGCTAGCTTGATGAAACACATGGGGAGTGGTGTTCTGCCTTTCGCTGGGGCCTGAGTCTCACTCGCAGAAAGCTTTGGACTCCCTTGCAGTGCTCTCACGCACGCACACAACAAAATGCTTCCACCCTCAGGAGCAGCTGTTTTACCTGCAGCACAGGCTCTCTACCGAGTTTTTCCTTCGAGTTAGGTGGCTGTGTTTAAGCCTGCACACACACCCTGGGCAACGGTAGTAGCCCCATAACCATGATGTGAGTTGAGAGCTGCCTTCTGTGCCGGCCTGTCCCTCCACCGATATTATGATATTGAAACCGTCCCAGGGCTCCCAACCTCAGTACACCCTAAACTGCTTCGCCCTCAGAGAGGTCGACGGTAGCTAAAGCACGGTTTCTCTACAGTGTTGTTTCTTCGACTTAGAAAGCTAACTATCAGACTTCCATGCAAAAGTGGGGCCGCAGTATTAGATTCATGGAGCAAGTGGGGAGTCGTGTTCTGGCTTCTTCTGGGGCCTGGGTCTCACAAGGGAAATGCTTTTGGACTCACTTGCTGTGCACTCACGCATGCACACCACACAATGCGTCCACCCTGAGGCATGGCTCTTTTAGCCGAAGCAGGAATTCTCTACAGAGTTGTTCCTTTGAGTTAGGCGGTTGGCTTATGGCCTGCAGGAACACACGGGGCAAGGGTACTGGCCTCATAAACAAGAGGTGAGTTGAGAGCTGCCTTCCGCACCGGCCTGTTTCTCACTCCATTTCACGTATGGGACCCTTTCCCCGGTCTCTCATACACGAACACTATACAACTCCTGCGGCTTCAGGAACTGCAATGTTAGCTAAAGCGCAGTAAAGCTACAGCATTGATTCTTGGTGTTAGTAGTCTGGTAGGCGAATGAGCTGCACCTGGGATTCTTGACAGGCTTGTTTCTTCCCAGTCAGTGTCGAGCACATAGCATTCCAAGCACACATGGAGCAGTAGTGTTAGCTTCAGGTAGCAAGAGCTGAGTCCAGAGGTGCCTTCTGCCCGGACCTATTTCTCCCTTGGTTTCACGTATGGAACCCGTTCCCCAGGCTCTCAGCCACGGTACTCCGTGTAATACTTCCTCCATCTAGAGGTCGACGGTAGCTAAAGCAGGGTTTCTCTACAGTGTTGTTTCTTCGAGTTAGAACACTAGCTGTTAGACTTCCATGCAAAAGTGGGGCTGCCGTGCTAGCGTGATGAAACACATGGGGAGTCGTGTTCTGCCTTCTGCTGGGGCCTGAGGCTCACTCACAAAAAGCTTTGGACTCCCTTGCAGGGCTCTCATGCACGCACACAACATAATGCTTCCACCTTCAAGAGCGGCTCTTTTAGCTGAAGCATGGATTCTCCAGCGAGTTTTTCCTTCGAGTTAGGCGGTTTTCATGAAGCCTGCACACACACCCGGGGCAACGGTACTAGCCCCATAACCATGGTGTGAGTTGAGAGCTGCCTTCTCTCCGGGCTGTCTCTCCCTCGATTTTAGGAAACGGAACCCGTCCCCAGGCTCTCACCCACCGTACACCCTAAACTGCTTCCTCCCACACAGAGGTCGTCGGTAGCTAAAGCACGGTTTCTCTTCAGTGTTGTTTCTCCGAGTTAGAACGCTTGCTATTAATGTCCACAATAGCCAAACTGTGGAAAGAGCCAAGATGTCCACCAACAGATGAATGGATAAAGAAGAGGGGGTATATATATATATACAATGGAATATTATGCAGCCATCAAAAGGAATGAGATCTTGCCATCTGCAACGACGTGGATGGAACTGGAGGGTATCATGCTGAGCGAAATAAGTCAAACAGAGAAAGACATGTATCATATGACCTCACTGATATGAGGAATTCTTAATCTCAGGAAACAAACTGAGGGTTGCTGGAGTGGGGGCTGGGGTGGGAGGGATGGGGTCACTGGGTGTTGGACACTGGGGAGGGTATGTGTTCTGGTAAGCGCTGTGAATTGTGCAAGACTGTTGAATCTCAGATCTGTACCTCTGAAACAAATAATGCAATATATGTTAAGAAAGAAAAAAAGAAGAAGAAGAATGTAGCAGGAGGGGAAGAATGAAGGGGGGAAAATCGGAGGGGGAAAAGAACCATGAGAGACGATGGACTCTGAAAAACAAACTGAGGGTTCTAGAGGGGAGGGGGGTGGGAGGATGGGTTAGCCTGGTGATGGGTATTGAGCAGGGCACGATCTGCATGGAGCACTGGGTGATATGCACAAACAATGAATCATGGAACACTATATCTAAAACTAATGATGTAATGTATGGGGATTAACATAACAATAAAAACATTTAATAATAATAATAATAAAGAACGCTTGCTATTAGACTTCCAGGCAAAAGTGGGGCCGCAGTGCTAGCTTCATGAAACAAGTGGGGAGTCGTGTTCTGTCTTCTGCCGGGGCCTGAGTCCCACACGGAAAATGGGTCTGGACTCCCTTGCAGTGCTCTCACGCACGCACACAACAAAATGCTGCCACCCTCAGGAGCAGCTGTTTTACCTGCAGCACAGGCTCTCAACCGAGTTTTTCCTTCGAGTTAGGTGGCTGTGTTTAAGCCTGCACACACACCCTGGGCAATGGTACTAGCCCCATAACCATGATGTGATTTGAGAGCTGCCTTCTGTACCGGCCTGTCTCTCCCCGATATTACGATATTGAAACCGTCCCAGGGCTCTCAGCCACAGTACACCCTAAACTGCTTCGCCCACACAGAGGTCGACGGTAGCTAAAGCACGGCTTCTCTACAGTGTTGTTTCTTCGAGTTAGAACGCTAGCTATTAGACTTCCATGCAAAAGTGGGGCTGCCGTGCTAGCGTGATGAAACACATGGGGAGTCGTGTTCTGCCTTTCGCTGGGGCCTGAGTCTCACTCGCAAAAAGCTTTGGACTCCCTTGCAGTGCTCTCACGCACGCACACAACAAAATGCTTGCACCCTCAGGAGCAGCTCTTTTACCTGCAGCACAGGCTCTCTACCGAGTTTTTCCTTCGAGTTAGGTGGCTGTGTTTAAGCCTGCACACACCCACGGGGCAACGGAACTAGCCCCATAACCATGTAGTGAGTTCAGATCTGCCTTATGTGCCAGCCTGTCTCTCCCCCGATATGATGAAATGGAAACCGTCCCCAGGCTCTCAGCCACAGTACACCCTAAACTGCTTCGCCCACAGAGAGGTCGACGGTAGCTAAAGCACGGTTTCTCTACAGTGTTGTTTCTCCGAGTTAGAAAGCTAGCTGTTAGACTTCCATGCAAAAGTGGGGCCGCAGTCCTAGCTTCATGGAGCAAGTGGGGAGTCGTGTTCTGGCTTCTTCCGGGGCCTGGGTCTCACAAGGAAAATGCTTTTGGACTCACTTGCAGTGCGCTCACGCATGCACACAGCAAAATGCGTCCACCCTGAGGCATGGCTCTTTTAGCCGAAGCAGGAATTCCCTACAGAGTTGTTCCTTTGAGTTAGGTGGTTGGCTTTAGGCCTGCAGGCACCCCCGGGGCAAGGGCACTAGCCTCATCAACCAGAGGTGACTTGAGAGCTGCCTTCCGCACCGGCCTGTTTCTCACTCCATTTCACGTCTGGGACCCTTTCCCCGGTCTCTCGTACACGAGCAGGGTCAAATTCCTCCTGCTTCAGGAACGGCAATGTTAACTCAAGCGCAGTCACTCTAGAGGATTGATTCTTGGTGTTAGTAGCCTGGGAACTAGGCATCCAGGCACACAGGGTACAGCAGTGCTAATCTCCTCAAACAAGAGGTGAGTCGACAGCAGCCTTCCTTCCAGGCCTGCTTCTCACTCCGAGTTACGTTTAGGTTCCATTTCTCATGCTTTCACAAAAACACACAACAGATGAAGTGCACGCTCAGGAAGGGCGATCTTTGCTGAGGCACGGGTTCTCTACAGTTTTGTTCCTTTGCGTTGCGTGGATGGCACTGAGGACTCCACGCACACACGGGAGAGCCGATCTAGTTTCCCGAAACAAGAGTTGAGTCCATAGGGGCCTTCTGCCCATGCTTATTTCTCCCTCCGAATTCGGCTGGGACTCCTTCCCCAGGTTTGCACTCAAGCAGACTTGAAAATGCTGCCACCCTGTGGAGAGGCGAACGAGCTGAAGCTGGGGTTCTTGAGCGGCTTCTTTCTGCCAAATCAGTGTGGAGCCCTTAGCATTCCTAGGCACACATGGAGCCGAAGTGTTAGCTTCAGGTAACAAGAGCTGAGTCGAGAGGAGCCTTCTGGCCCGGACTCCTTCTCCCTCGGTTTCACGTAAGGAACCCGTTCCTCAGGCTCTCACCCACGGTAGCCTGGAAAGTGCTTCCTCCCTCAGAGAGGTGGATGGTAGCTAAAGCACGGTTTCTCTACCGTGTTGTTTCTTCCAGGGAGAACGCTAGCGATTAGATTTCCATGCAAAAGTAGGGCCGCAGTGCTAGCTAAATGAAACACACGGGGAGTCGTCTTCTGCCTTTTGCTGGGGCCTGAGTCTCACTCGCAGAAACTTTGGACTCCCTTGCAGTCCTCTCACGCACGCACACAACCAAATGCTTCCACCCTCAGGAGCGGCTGTTTGAGCTGAAGCACGGATTCTCTACCGTGTTTTTCCTTTGAGTTAGGTGGCTGTCTTTCAGCCTGCACACACACCCAGGGCAACGGTACTAGCCCCATAACGATGATGTGAGTTGAGAGCTGCCTTCTGTACCGGCCTGTCTCTCCCCCGATTTTACAAAATGGAAAATGTCCCCAGGCTCTCAGCCACAGTACACCCTAAACTGCTTCGCCCACAGAGAGGTCGACGGTAGCTAAAGCACGGTTTCTCTACTGTGTCGTTTCTTCGAGTTAGAACGCTAGCTCTTAGACTTCCATGCAAATGTGGGACTGCCGTGCTAGCTTGGTAAAACACATGGGGAGTCGTGTTCTGCCTTTCGCTGGGGCCTGAGTCTCACTCGCAAAATGCTTTGGACTCCCTTGCAGTGCTCTCACGCACGCACACAACAAAAGGCTTCCACCCTTAGGAGCAGCTGTTTTACCTGCAGCTCGGATTCCCTACCGAGTTTTTCCTTCGCGTTAAGTGGCTGTCTTTAAGCCTGCACACACCCACGGGGCAACGGAACTAGCCCCTTAAGCATGTAGTGAGTTGAGAGCTGCCTTCTGTACCGGACTGTCTCTCCCCCTATATTCCGAAATGGAAACCGTCCCCAGGCTGCCAGCCACAGTACACCCTAAACTGCTTCGCCCACACAGAGGTCGACGGTAGCTAAAGCACGGCTTCTCTACAGTGTTGTTTCTTCGACTTAGAACGCTAGCTATTAGACTTCCCTGAAAAGTGGGGCTGCCGTGCTAGCTTGATGAAACACATGGGGAGTGGTGTTCTGCCTTTCGCTGGGGCCTGAGTCTCACTCGCAGAAAGCTTTGGACTCCCTTGCAGTGCTCTCACGCACGCACACAACAAAATGCTTCCACCCTCAGGAGCAGCTGTTTTACCTGCAGCACAGGCTCTCTACCGAGTTTTTCCTTCGAGTTAGGTGGCTGTGTTTAAGCCTGCACACACACCCTGGGCAACGGTAGTAGCCCCATAACCATGATGTGAGTTGAGAGCTGCCTTCTGTGCCGGCCTGTCCCTCCACCGATATTATGATATTGAAACCGTCCCAGGGCTCCCAACCTCAGTACACCCTAAACTGCTTCGCCCTCAGAGAGGTCGACGGTAGCTAAAGCACGGTTTCTCTACAGTGTTGTTTCTTCGACTTAGAAAGCTAACTATCAGACTTCCATGCAAAAGTGGGGCCGCAGTATTAGATTCATGGAGCAAGTGGGGAGTCGTGTTCTGGCTTCTTCTGGGGCCTGGGTCTCACAAGGGAAATGCTTTTGGACTCACTTGCTGTGCACTCCCGCATGCACACCACACAATGCGTCCACCCTGAGGCATGGCTCTTTTAGCCGAAGCAGGAATTCTCTACAGAGTTGTTCCTTTGAGTTAGGCGGTTGGCTTATGGCCTGCAGGAACACACGGGGCAAGGGTACTGGCCTCATAAACAAGAGGTGAGTTGAGAGCTGCCTTCCGCACCGGCCTGTTTCTCACTCCATTTCACGTATGGGACCCTTTCCCCGGTCTCTCATACACGAACACTATACAACTCCTGCGGCTTCAGGAACTGCAATGTTAGCTAAAGCGCAGTAAAGCTACAGCATTGATTCTTGGTGTTAGTAGTCTGGTAGGCGAATGAGCTGCACCTGGGATTCTTGACAGGCTTGTTTCTTCCCAGTCAGTGTCGAGCACATAGCATTCCAAGCACACATGGAGCAGTAGTGTTAGCTTCAGGTAGCAAGAGCTGAGTCCAGAGGTGCCTTCTGCCCGGACCTATTTCTCCCTTGGTTTCACGTATGGAACCCGTTCCCCAGGCTCTCAGCCACGGTACTCCGTGTAATACTTCCTCCATCTAGAGGTCGACGGTAGCTAAAGCAGGGTTTCTCTACAGTGTTGTTTCTTCGAGTTAGAACACTAGCTGTTAGACTTCCATGCAAAAGTGGGGCTGCCGTGCTAGCGTGATGAAACACATGGGGAGTCGTGTTCTGCCTTCTGCTGGGGCCTGAGGCTCACTCACAAAAAGCTTTGGACTCCCTTGCAGGGCTCTCATGCACGCACACAACATAATGCTTCCACCTTCAAGAGCGGCTCTTTTAGCTGAAGCATGGATTCTCCAGCGAGTTTTTCCTTCGAGTTAGGCGGTTTTCATGAAGCCTGCACACACACCCGGGGCAACGGTACTAGCCCCATAACCATGGTGTGAGTTGAGAGCTGCCTTCTCTCCGGGCTGTCTCTCCCTCGATTTTAGGAAACGGAACCCGTCCCCAGGCTCTCACCCACCGTACACCCTAAACTGCTTCCTCCCACACAGAGGTCGTCGGTAGCTAAAGCACGGTTTCTCTTCAGTGTTGTTTCTCCGAGTTAGAACGCTTGCTATTAATGTCCACAATAGCCAAACTGTGGAAAGAGCCAAGATGTCCACCAACAGATGAATGGATAAAGAAGAGGGGGTATATATATATATACAATGGAATATTATGCAGCCATCAAAAGGAATGAGATCTTGCCCTCTGCAACGACGTGGATGGAACTGGAGGGTATCATGCTGAGCGAAATAAGTCAAACAGAGAAAGACATGTATCATATGACCTCACTGATATGAGGAATTCTTAATCTCAGGAAACAAACTGAGGGTTGCTGGAGTGGGGGCTGGGGTGGGAGGGATGGGGTCACTGGGTGTTGGACACTGGGGAGGGTATGTGTTCTGGTAAGCGCTGTGAATTGTGCAAGACTGTTGAATCTCAGATCTGTACCTCTGAAACAAATAATGCAATATATGTTAAGAAAGAAAAAAAGAAGAAGAATGTAGCAGGAGGGGAAGAATGAAGGGGGGAAAATCGGAGGGGGAAAAGAACCATGAGAGACGATGGACTCTGAAAAACAAACTGAGGGTTCTAGAGGGGAGGGGGGTGGGAGGATGGGTTAGCCTGGTGATGGGTATTGAGCAGGGCACGATCTGCATGGAGCACTGGGTGATATGCACAAACAATGAATCATGGAACACTATATCTAAAACTAATGATGTAATGTATGGGGATTAACATAACAATAAAAACATTTAATAATAATAATAATAAAGAACGCTTGCTATTAGACTTCCATGCAAAAGTGGGGCCGCAGTGCTAGCTTCATGAAACAAGTGGGGAGTCGTGTTCTGTCTTCTGCCGGGGCCTGAGTCCCACACGGAAAATGGGTCTGGACTCCCTTGCAGTGCTCTCACGCACGCACACAACAAAATGCTGCCACCCTCAGGAGCAGCTGTTTTTACCTGCAGCACAGGCTCTCAACCGAGTTTTTCCTTCGAGTTAGGTGGCTGTGTTTAAGCCTGCACACACACCCTGGGCAATGGTACTAGCCCCATAACCATGATGTGAGTTGAGAGCTGCCTTCTGTACCGGCCTGTCTCTCCCCGATATTACGATATTGAAACCGTCCCAGGGCTCTCAGCCACAGTACACCCTAAACTGCTTCGCCCACACAGAGGTCGACGGTAGCTAAAGCACGGCTTCTCTACAGTGTTGTTTCTTCGAGTTAGAACGCTAGCTATTAGACTTCCATGCAAAAGTGGGGCTGCCGTGCTAGCGTGATGAAACACATGGGGAGTCGTGTTCTGCCTTTCGCTGGGGCCTGAGTCTCACTCGCAAAAAGCTTTGGACTCCCTTGCAGTGCTCTCACGCACGCACACAACAAAATGCTTGCACCCTCAGGAGCAGCTCTTTTACCTGCAGCACAGGCTCTCTACCGAGTTTTTCCTTCGAGTTAGGTGGCTGTGTTTAAGCCTGCACACACCCACGGGGCAACGGAACTAGCCCCATAACCATGTAGTGAGTTCAGATCTGCCTTATGTGCCAGCCTGTCTCTCCCCCGATATGATGAAATGGAAACCGTCCCCAGGCTCTCAGCCACAGTACACCCTAAACTGCTTCGCCCACAGAGAGGTCGACGGTAGCTAAAGCACGGTTTCTCTACAGTGTTGTTTCTCCGAGTTAGAAAGCTAGCTGTTAGACTTCCATGCAAAAGTGGGGCCGCAGTCCTAGCTTCATGGAGCAAGTGGGGAGTCGTGTTCTGGCTTCTTCCGGGGCCTGGGTCTCACAAGGAAAATGCTTTTGGACTCACTTGCAGTGCGCTCACGCATGCACACAGCAAAATGCGTCCACCCTGAGGCATGGCTCTTTTAGCCGAAGCAGGAATTCCCTACAGAGTTGTTCCTTTGAGTTAGGTGGTTGGCTTTAGGCCTGCAGGCACCCCCGGGGCAAGGGCACTAGCCTCATCAACCAGAGGTGACTTGAGAGCTGCCTTCCGCACCGGCCTGTTTCTCACTCCATTTCACGTCTGGGACCCTTTCCCCGGTCTCTCGTACACGAGCAGGGTCAAATTCCTCCTGCTTCAGGAACGGCAATGTTAACTCAAGCGCAGTCACTCTAGAGGATTGATTCTTGGTGTTAGTAGCCTGGGAACTCGGCACCCAGGCACACAGGGTACAGCAGTGCTAATCTCCTCAAACAAGAGGTGAGTCGACAGCAGCCTTCCTTCCAGGCCTGCTTCTCACTCCGAGTTACGTTTAGGTTCCATTTCTCATGCTTTCACAAAAACACACAACAGATGAAGTGCACGCTCAGGAAGGGCGATCTTTGCTGAGGCACGGGTTCTCTACAGTTTTGTTCCTTTGCGTTGCGTGGATGGCACTGAGGACTCCACGCACACACGGGAGAGCCGATCTAGTTTCCCGAAACAAGAGTTGAGTCCATAGGGGCCTTCTGCCCATGCTTATTTCTCCCTCCGAATTCGGCTGGGACTCCTTCCCCAGGTTTGCACTCAAGCAGACTTGAAAATGCTGCCACCCTGTGGAGAGGCGAACGAGCTGAAGCTGGGGTTCTTGAGCGGCTTCTTTCTGCCAAATCAGTGTGGAGCCCTTAGCATTCCTAGGCACACATGGAGCCGAAGTGTTAGCTTCAGGTAACAAGAGCTGAGTCGAGAGGAGCCTTCTGGCCCGGACTCCTTCTCCCTCGGTTTCACGTAAGGAACCCGTTCCTCAGGCTCTCACCCACGGTAGCCTGGAAAGTGCTTCCTCCCTCAGAGAGGTGGATGGTAGCTAAAGCACGGTTTCTCTACCGTGTTGTTTCTTCCAGGGAGAACGCTAGCGATTAGATTTCCATGCAAAAGTAGGGCCGCAGTGCTAGCTAAATGAAACACACGGGGAGTCGTCTTCTGCCTTTTGCTGGGGCCTGAGTCTCACTCGCAGAAACTTTGGACTCCCTTGCAGTCCTCTCACGCACGCACACAACCAAATGCTTCCACCCTCAGGAGCGGCTGTTTGAGCTGAAGCACGGATTCTCTGCCGTGTTTTTCCTTTGAGTTAGGTGGCTGTCTTTCAGCCTGCACACACACCCAGGGCAACGGTACTAGCCCCATAACCATGATGTGAGTTGAGAGCTGCCTTCTGTACCGGCCTGTCTCTCCCCCGATTTTACAAAATGGAAAATGTCCCCAGGCTCTCAGCCACAGTACACCCTAAACTGCTTCGCCCACAGAGAGGTCGACGGTAGCTAAAGCACGGTTTCTCTACTGTGTCGTTTCTTCGAGTTAGAACGCTAGCTCTTAGACTTCCATGCAAATGTGGGGCTGCCGTGCTAGCTTGGTAAAACACATGGGGAGTCGTGTTCTGCCTTTCGCTGGGGCCTGAGTCTCACTCGCAAAATGCTTTGGACTCCCTTGCAGTGCTCTCACGCACGCACACAACAAAAGGCTTCCACCCTTAGGAGCAGCTGTTTTACCTGCAGCTCGGATTCCCTACCGAGTTTTTCCTTCGAGTTAAGTGGCTGTCTTTAAGCCTGCACACACCCACGGGGCAACGGAACTAGCCCCTTAAGCATGTAGTGAGTTGAGAGCTGCCTTCTGTACCGGACTGTCTCTCCCCCTATATTCCGAAATGGAAACCGTCCCCAGGCTGCCAGCCACAGTACACCCTAAACTGCTTCGCCCACACAGAGGTCGACGGTAGCTAAAGCACGGCTTCTCTACAGTGTTGTTTCTTCGACTTAGAACGCTAGCTATTAGACTTCCCTGAAAAGTGGCGCTGCCGTGCTAGCTTGATGAAACACATGGGGAGTGGTGTTCTGCCTTTCGCTGGGGCCTGAGTCTCACTCGCAGAAAGCTTTGGACTCCCTTGCAGTGCTCTCACGCACGCACACAACAAAATGCTTCCACCCTCAGGAGCAGCTGTTTTACCTGCAGCACAGGCTCTCTACCGAGTTTTTCCTTCGAGTTAGGTGGCTGTGTTTAAGCCTGCACACACACCCTGGGCAACGGTAGTAGCCCCATAACCATGATGTGAGTTGAGAGCTGCCTTCTGTGCCGGCCTGTCCCTCCACCGATATTATGATATTGAAACCGTCCCAGGGCTCCCAACCTCAGTACACCCTAAACTGCTTCGCCCTCAGAGAGGTCGACGGTAGCTAAAGCACGGTTTCTCTACAGTGTTGTTTCTTCGACTTAGAAAGCTAACTATCAGACTTCCATGCAAAAGTGGGGCCGCAGTATTAGATTCATGGAGCAAGTGGGGAGTCGTGTTCTGGCTTCTTCTGGGGCCTGGGTCTCACAAGGAAAATGCTTTTGGACTCACTTGCTGTGCACTCCCGCATGCACACCACACAATGCGTCCACCCTGAGGCATGGCTCTTTTAGCCGAAGCAGGAATTCTCTACAGAGTTGTTCCTTTGAGTTAGGCGGTTGGCTTATGGCCTGCAGGAACACACGGGGCAAGGGTACTGGCCTCATAAACAAGAGGTGAGTTGAGAGCTGCCTTCCGCACCGGCCTGTTTCTCACTCCATTTCACGTATGGGACCCTTTCCCCGGTCTCTCATACACGAACACTATACAACTCCTGCGGCTTCAGGAACTGCAATGTTAGCTAAAGCGCAGTAAAGCTACAGCATTGATTCTTGGTGTTAGTAGTCTGGTAGGCGAATGAGCTGCACCTGGGATTCTTGACAGGCTTGTTTCTTCCCAGTCAGTGTCGAGCACATAGCATTCCAAGCACACATGGAGCAGTAGTGTTAGCTTCAGGTAGCAAGAGCTGAGTCCAGAGGTGCCTTCTGCCCGGACCTATTTCTCCCTTGGTTTCACGTATGGAACCCGTTCCCCAGGCTCTCAGCCACGGTACTCCGTGTAATACTTCCTCCATCTAGAGGTCGACGGTAGCTAAAGCAGGGTTTCTCTACAGTGTTGTTTCTTCGAGTTAGAACACTAGCTGTTAGACTTCCATGCAAAAGTGGGGCTGCCGTGCTAGCGTGATGAAACACATGGGGAGTCGTGTTCTGCCTTCTGCTGGGGCCTGAGGCTCACTCACAAAAAGCTTTGGACTCCCTTGCAGGGCTCTCATGCACGCACACAACATAATGCTTCCACCTTCAAGAGCGGCTCTTTTAGCTGAAGCATGGATTCTCCAGCGAGTTTTTCCTTCGAGTTAGGCGGTTTTCATGAAGCCTGCACACACACCCGGGGCAACGGTACTAGCCCCATAACCATGGTGTGAGTTGAGAGCTGCCTTCTCTCCGGGCTGTCTCTCCCTCGATTTTAGGAAACGGAACCCGTCCCCAGGCTCTCACCCACCGTACACCCTAAACTGCTTCCTCCCACACAGAGGTCGTCGGTAGCTAAAGCACGGTTTCTCTTCAGTGTTGTTTCTCCGAGTTAGAACGCTTGCTATTAATGTCCACAATAGCCAAACTGTGGAAAGAGCCAAGATGTCCACCAACAGATGAATGGATAAAGAAGAGGGGGTATATATATATATACAATGGAATATTATGCAGCCATCAAAAGGAATGAGATCTTGCCATCTGCAACGACGTGGATGGAACTGGAGGGTATCATGCTGAGCGAAATAAGTCAAACAGAGAAAGACATGTATCATATGACCTCACTGATATGAGGAATTCTTAATCTCAGGAAACAAACTGAGGGTTGCTGGAGTGGGGGCTGGGGTGGGAGGGATGGGGTCACTGGGTGTTGGACACTGGGGAGGGTATGTGTTCTGGTAAGCGCTGTGAATTGTGCAAGACTGTTGAATCTCAGATCTGTACCTCTGAAACAAATAATGCAATATATGTTAAGAAAGAAAAAAAGAAGAAGAAGAATGTAGCAGGAGGGGAAGAATGAAGGGGGGAAAATCGGAGGGGGAAAAGAACCATGAGAGACGATGGACTCTGAAAAACAAACTGAGGGTTCTAGAGGGGAGGGGGGTGGGAGGATGGGTTAGCCTGGTGATGGGTATTGAGCAGGGCACGATCTGCATGGAGCACTGGGTGATATGCACAAACAATGAATCATGGAACACTATATCTAAAACTAATGATGTAATGTATGGGGATTAACATAACAATAAAAACATTTAATAATAATAATAATAAAGAACGCTTGCTATTAGACTTCCATGCAAAAGTGGGGCCGCAGTGCTAGCTTCATGAAACAAGTGGGGAGTCGTGTTCTGTCTTCTGCCGGGGCCTGAGTCCCACACGGAAAATGGGTCTGGACTCCCTTGCAGTGCTCTCACGCACGCACACAACAAAATGCTGCCACCCTCAGGAGCAGCTGTTTTACCTGCAGCACAGGCTCTCAACCGAGTTTTTCCTTCGAGTTAGGTGGCTGTGTTTAAGCCTGCACACACACCCTGGGCAATGGTACTAGCCCCATAACCATGATGTGATTTGAGAGCTGCCTTCTGTACCGGCCTGTCTCTCCCCGATATTACGATATTGAAACCGTCCCAGGGCTCTCAGCCACAGTACACCCTAAACTGCTTCGCCCACACAGAGGTCGACGGTAGCTAAAGCACGGCTTCTCTACAGTGTTGTTTCTTCGAGTTAGAACGCTAGCTATTAGACTTCCATGCAAAAGTGGGGCTGCCGTGCTAGCGTGATGAAACACATGGGGAGTCGTGTTCTGCCTTTCGCTGGGGCCTGAGTCTCACTCGCAAAAAGCTTTGGACTCCCTTGCAGTGCTCTCACGCACGCACACAACAAAATGCTTGCACCCTCAGGAGCAGCTCTTTTACCTGCAGCACAGGCTCTCTACCGAGTTTTTCCTTCGAGTTAGGTGGCTGTGTTTAAGCCTGCACACACCCACGGGGCAACGGAACTAGCCCCATAACCATGTAGTGAGTTCAGATCTGCCTTATGTGCCAGCCTGTCTCTCCCCCGATATGATGAAATGGAAACCGTCCCCAGGCTCTCAGCCACAGTACACCCTAAACTGCTTCGCCCACAGAGAGGTCGACGGTAGCTAAAGCACGGTTTCTCTACAGTGTTGTTTCTCCGAGTTAGAAAGCTAGCTGTTAGACTTCCATGCAAAAGTGGGGCCGCAGTC
This sequence comes from Halichoerus grypus, assembly GCF_964656455.1. Lineage (NCBI taxonomy): Eukaryota > Metazoa > Chordata > Mammalia > Carnivora > Phocidae > Halichoerus > Halichoerus grypus. The sequence continues at coordinate 165,355,873 of NC_135714.1, read as the reverse complement.
CTAGCTTCATGGAGCAAGTGGGGAGTCGTGTTCTGGCTTCTTCCGGGGCCTGGGTCTCACAAGGAAAATGCTTTTGGACTCACTTGCAGTGCGCTCACGCATGCACACAGCAAAATGCGTCCACCCTGAGGCATGGCTCTTTTAGCCGAAGCAGGAATTCCCTACAGAGTTGTTCCTTTGAGTTAGGTGGTTGGCTTTAGGCCTGCAGGCACCCCCGGGGCAAGGGCACTAGCCTCATCAACCAGAGGTGACTTGAGAGCTGCCTTCCGCACCGGCCTGTTTCTCACTCCATTTCACGTCTGGGACCCTTTCCCCGGTCTCTCGTACACGAGCAGGGTCAAATTCCTCCTGCTTCAGGAACGGCAATGTTAACTCAAGCGCAGTCACTCTAGAGGATTGATTCTTGGTGTTAGTAGCCTGGGAACTCGGCACCCAGGCACACAGGGTACAGCAGTGCTAATCTCCTCAAACAAGAGGTGAGTCGACAGCAGCCTTCCTTCCAGGCCTGCTTCTCACTCCGAGTTACGTTTAGGTTCCATTTCTCATGCTTTCACAAAAACACACAACAGATGAAGTGCACGCTCAGGAAGGGCGATCTTTGCTGAGGCACGGGTTCTCTACAGTTTTGTTCCTTTGCGTTGCGTGGATGGCACTGAGGACTCCACGCACACACGGGAGAGCCGATCTAGTTTCCCGAAACAAGAGTTGAGTCCATAGGGGCCTTCTGCCCATGCTTATTTCTCCCTCCGAATTCGGCTGGGACTCCTTCCCCAGGTTTGCACTCAAGCAGACTTGAAAATGCTGCCACCCTGTGGAGAGGCGAACGAGCTGAAGCTGGGGTTCTTGAGCGGCTTCTTTCTGCCAAATCAGTGTGGAGCCCTTAGCATTCCTAGGCACACATGGAGCCGAAGTGTTAGCTTCAGGTAACAAGAGCTGAGTCGAGAGGAGCCTTCTGGCCCGGACTCCTTCTCCCTCGGTTTCACGTAAGGAACCCGTTCCTCAGGCTCTCACCCACGGTAGCCTGGAAAGTGCTTCCTCCCTCAGAGAGGTGGATGGTAGCTAAAGCACGGTTTCTCTACCGTGTTGTTTCTTCCAGGGAGAACGCTAGCGATTAGATTTCCATGCAAAAGTAGGGCCGCAGTGCTAGCTAAATGAAACACACGGGGAGTCGTCTTCTGCCTTTTGCTGGGGCCTGAGTCTCACTCGCAGAAACTTTGGACTCCCTTGCAGTCCTCTCACGCACGCACACAACCAAATGCTTCCACCCTCAGGAGCGGCTGTTTGAGCTGAAGCACGGATTCTCTACCGTGTTTTTCCTTTGAGTTAGGTGGCTGTCTTTCAGCCTGCACACACACCCAGGGCAACGGTACTAGCCCCATAACCATGATGTGAGTTGAGAGCTGCCTTCTGTACCGGCCTGTCTCTCCCCCGATTTTACAAAATGGAAAATGTCCCCAGGCTCTCAGCCACAGTACACCCTAAACTGCTTCGCCCACAGAGAGGTCGACGGTAGCTAAAGCACGGTTTCTCTACTGTGTCGTTTCTTCGAGTTAGAACGCTAGCTCTTAGACTTCCATGCAAATGTGGGGCTGCCGTGCTAGCTTGGTAAAACACATGGGGAGTCGTGTTCTGCCTTTCGCTGGGGCCTGAGTCTCACTCGCAAAATGCTTTGGACTCCCTTGCAGTGCTCTCACGCACGCACACAACAAAAGGCTTCCACCCTTAGGAGCAGCTGTTTTACCTGCAGCTCGGATTCCCTACCGAGTTTTTCCTTCGAGTTAAGTGGCTGTCTTTAAGCCTGCACACACCCACGGGGCAACGGAACTAGCCCCTTAAGCATGTAGTGAGTTGAGAGCTGCCTTCTGTACCGGACTGTCTCTCCCCCTATATTCCGAAATGGAAACCGTCCCCAGGCTGCCAGCCACAGTACACCCTAAACTGCTTCGCCCACACAGAGGTCGACGGTAGCTAAAGCACGGCTTCTCTACAGTGTTGTTTCTTCGACTTAGAACGCTAGCTATTAGACTTCCCTGAAAAGTGGCGCTGCCGTGCTAGCTTGATGAAACACATGGGGAGTGGTGTTCTGCCTTTCGCTGGGGCCTGAGTCTCACTCGCAGAAAGCTTTGGACTCCCTTGCAGTGCTCTCACGCACGCACACAACAAAATGCTTCCACCCTCAGGAGCAGCTGTTTTACCTGCAGCACAGGCTCTCTACCGAGTTTTTCCTTCGAGTTAGGTGGCTGTGTTTAAGCCTGCACACACACCCTGGGCAACGGTAGTAGCCCCATAACCATGATGTGAGTTGAGAGCTGCCTTCTGTGCCGGCCTGTCCCTCCACCGATATTATGATATTGAAACCGTCCCAGGGCTCCCAACCTCAGTACACCCTAAACTGCTTCGCCCTCAGAGAGGTCGACGGTAGCTAAAGCACGGTTTCTCTACAGTGTTGTTTCTTCGACTTAGAAAGCTAACTATCAGACTTCCATGCAAAAGTGGGGCCGCAGTATTAGATTCATGGAGCAAGTGGGGAGTCGTGTTCTGGCTTCTTCTGGGGCCTGGGTCTCACAAGGAAAATGCTTTTGGACTCACTTGCTGTGCACTCCCGCATGCACACCACACAATGCGTCCACCCTGAGGCATGGCTCTTTTAGCCGAAGCAGGAATTCTCTACAGAGTTGTTCCTTTGAGTTAGGCGGTTGGCTTATGGCCTGCAGGAACACACGGGGCAAGGGTACTGGCCTCATAAACAAGAGGTGAGTTGAGAGCTGCCTTCCGCACCGGCCTGTTTCTCACTCCATTTCACGTATGGGACCCTTTCCCCGGTCTCTCATACACGAACACTATACAACTCCTGCGGCTTCAGGAACTGCAATGTTAGCTAAAGCGCAGTAAAGCTACAGCATTGATTCTTGGTGTTAGTAGTCTGGTAGGCGAATGAGCTGCACCTGGGATTCTTGACAGGCTTGTTTCTTCCCAGTCAGTGTCGAGCACATAGCATTCCAAGCACACATGGAGCAGTAGTGTTAGCTTCAGGTAGCAAGAGCTGAGTCCAGAGGTGCCTTCTGCCCGGACCTATTTCTCCCTTGGTTTCACGTATGGAACCCGTTCCCCAGGCTCTCAGCCACGGTACTCCGTGTAATACTTCCTCCATCTAGAGGTCGACGGTAGCTAAAGCAGGGTTTCTCTACAGTGTTGTTTCTTCGAGTTAGAACACTAGCTGTTAGACTTCCATGCAAAAGTGGGGCTGCCGTGCTAGCGTGATGAAACACATGGGGAGTCGTGTTCTGCCTTCTGCTGGGGCCTGAGGCTCACTCACAAAAAGCTTTGGACTCCCTTGCAGGGCTCTCATGCACGCACACAACATAATGCTTCCACCTTCAAGAGCGGCTCTTTTAGCTGAAGCATGGATTCTCCAGCGAGTTTTTCCTTCGAGTTAGGCGGTTTTCATGAAGCCTGCACACACACCCGGGGCAACGGTACTAGCCCCATAACCATGGTGTGAGTTGAGAGCTGCCTTCTCTCCGGGCTGTCTCTCCCTCGATTTTAGGAAACGGAACCCGTCCCCAGGCTCTCACCCACCGTACACCCTAAACTGCTTCCTCCCACACAGAGGTCGTCGGTAGCTAAAGCACGGTTTCTCTTCAGTGTTGTTTCTCCGAGTTAGAACGCTTGCTATTAATGTCCACAATAGCCAAACTGTGGAAAGAGCCAAGATGTCCACCAACAGATGAATGGATAAAGAAGAGGGGGTATATATATATATACAATGGAATATTATGCAGCCATCAAAAGGAATGAGATCTTGCCATCTGCAACGACGTGGATGGAACTGGAGGGTATCATGCTGAGCGAAATAAGTCAAACAGAGAAAGACATGTATCATATGACCTCACTGATATGAGGAATTCTTAATCTCAGGAAACAAACTGAGGGTTGCTGGAGTGGGGGCTGGGGTGGGAGGGATGGGGTCACTGGGTGTTGGACACTGGGGAGGGTATGTGTTCTGGTAAGCGCTGTGAATTGTGCAAGACTGTTGAATCTCAGATCTGTACCTCTGAAACAAATAATGCAATATATGTTAAGAAAGAAAAAAAGAAGAAGAAGAATGTAGCAGGAGGGGAAGAATGAAGGGGGGAAAATCGGAGGGGGAAAAGAACCATGAGAGACGATGGACTCTGAAAAACAAACTGAGGGTTCTAGAGGGGAGGGGGGTGGGAGGATGGGTTAGCCTGGTGATGGGTATTGAGCAGGGCACGATCTGCATGGAGCACTGGGTGATATGCACAAACAATGAATCATGGAACACTATATCTAAAACTAATGATGTAATGTATGGGGATTAACATAACAATAAAAACATTTAATAATAATAATAATAAAGAACGCTTGCTATTAGACTTCCATGCAAAAGTGGGGCCGCAGTGCTAGCTTCATGAAACAAGTGGGGAGTCGTGTTCTGTCTTCTGCCGGGGCCTGAGTCCCACACGGAAAATGGGTCTGGACTCCCTTGCAGTGCTCTCACGCACGCACACAACAAAATGCTGCCACCCTCAGGAGCAGCTGTTTTACCTGCAGCACAGGCTCTCAACCGAGTTTTTCCTTCGAGTTAGGTGGCTGTGTTTAAGCCTGCACACACACCCTGGGCAATGGTACTAGCCCCATAACCATGATGTGAGTTGAGAGCTGCCTTCTGTACCGGCCTGTCTCTCCCCGATATTACGATATTGAAACCGTCCCAGGGCTCTCAGCCACAGTACACCCTAAACTGCTTCGCCCACACAGAGGTCGACGGTAGCTAAAGCACGGCTTCTCTACAGTGTTGTTTCTTCGAGTTAGAACGCTAGCTATTAGACTTCCATGCAAAAGTGGGGCTGCCGTGCTAGCGTGATGAAACACATGGGGAGTCGTGTTCTGCCTTTCGCTGGGGCCTGAGTCTCACTCGCAAAAAGCTTTGGACTCCCTTGCAGTGCTCTCACGCACGCACACAACAAAATGCTTGCACCCTCAGGAGCAGCTCTTTTACCTGCAGCACAGGCTCTCTACCGAGTTTTTCCTTCGAGTTAGGTGGCTGTGTTTAAGCCTGCACACACCCACGGGGCAACGGAACTAGCCCCATAACCATGTAGTGAGTTCAGATCTGCCTTATGTGCCAGCCTGTCTCTCCCCCGATATGATGAAATGGAAACCGTCCCCAGGCTCTCAGCCACAGTACACCCTAAACTGCTTCGCCCACAGAGAGGTCGACGGTAGCTAAAGCACGGTTTCTCTACAGTGTTGTTTCTCCGAGTTAGAAAGCTAGCTGTTAGACTTCCATGCAAAAGTGGGGCCGCAGTCCTAGCTTCATGGAGCAAGTGGGGAGTCGTGTTCTGGCTTCTTCCGGGGCCTGGGTCTCACAAGGAAAATGCTTTTGGACTCACTTGCAGTGCGCTCACGCATGCACACAGCAAAATGCGTCCACCCTGAGGCATGGCTCTTTTAGCCGAAGCAGGAATTCCCTACAGAGTTGTTCCTTTGAGTTAGGTGGTTGGCTTTAGGCCTGCAGGCACCCCCGGGGCAAGGGCACTAGCCTCATCAACCAGAGGTGACTTGAGAGCTGCCTTCCGCACCGGCCTGTTTCTCACTCCATTTCACGTCTGGGACCCTTTCCCCGGTCTCTCGTACACGAGCAGGGTCAAATTCCTCCTGCTTCAGGCACGGCAATGTTAACTCAAGCGCAGTCACTCTAGAGGATTGATTCTTGGTGTTAGTAGCCTGGGAACTAGGCATCCAGGCACACAGGGTACAGCGGTGCTAATCTCCTCAAACAAGAGGTGAGTCGACAGCAGCCTTCCTTCCAGGCCTGCTTCTCACTCCGAGTTACGTTTAGGTTCCATTTCTCATGCTTTCACAAAAACACACAACAGATGAAGTGCACGCTCAGGAAGGGCGATCTTTGCTGAGGCACGGGTTCTCTACAGTTTTGTTCCTTTGCGTTGCGTGGATGGCACTGAGGACTCCACGCACACACGGGAGAGCCGATCTAGTTTCCCGAAACAAGAGTTGAGTCCATAGGGGTCTTCTGCCCATGCTTATTTCTCCCTCCGAATTCGGCTGGGACTCCTTCCCCAGGTTTGCACTCAAGCAGACTTGAAAATGCTGCCACCCTGTGGAGAGGCGAACGAGCTGAAGCTGGGGTTCTTGAGCGGCTTCTTTCTGCCAAATCAGTGTGGAGCCCTTAGCATTCCTAGGCACACATGGAGCCGAAGTGTTAGCTTCAGGTAACAAGAGCTGAGTCGAGAGGAGCCTTCTGGCCCGGACTCCTTCTCCCTCGGTTTCACGTAAGGAACCCGTTCCTCAGGCTCTCACCCACGGTAGCCTGGAAAGTGCTTCCTCCCTCAGAGAGGTGGATGGTAGCTAAAGCACGGTTTCTCTACCGTGTTGTTTCTTCCAGGGAGAACGCTAGCGATTAGATTTCCATGCAAAAGTAGGGCCGCAGTGCTAACTAAATGAAACACACGGGGAGTCGTCTTCTGCCTTTTGCTGGGGCCTGAGTCTCACTCGCAGAAACTTTGGACTCCCTTGCAGTCCTCTCACGCACGCACACAACCAAATGCTTCCACCCTCAGGAGCGGCTGTTTGAGCTGAAGCACGGATTCTCTACCGTGTTTTTCCTTTGAGTTAGGTGGCTGTCTTTCAGCCTGCACACACACCCTGGGCAATGGTACTAGCCCCATAACCATGATGTGAGTTGAGAGCTGCCTTCTGTACCGGCCTGTCTCTCCCCGATATTACGATATTGAAACCGTCCCAGGGCTCTCAGCCACAGTACACCCTAAACTGCTTCGCCCACACCGAGGTCGACGGTAGCTAAAGCACGGCTTCTCTACAGTGTTGTTTCTTCGAGTTAGAACGCTAGCTATTAGACTTCCATGCAAAAGTGGGGCTGCCGTGCTAGCGTGATGAAACACATGGGGAGTCGTGTTCTGCCTTTCGCTGGGGCCTGAGTCTCACTCGCAAAAAGCTTTGGACTCCCTTGCAGTGCTCTCACGCACGCACACAACAAAATGCTTGCACCCTCAGGAGCAGCTCTTTTACCTGCAGCACAGGCTCTCTACCGAGTTTTTCCTTCGAGTTAGGTGGCTGTGTTTAAGCCTGCACACACCCACGGGGCAACGGAACTAGCCCCATAACCATGTAGTGAGTTCAGATCTGCCTTATGTGCCAGCCTGTCTCTCCCCCGATATTATGAAATGGAAACCGTCCCCAGGCTCTCAGCCACAGTACACCCTAAACTGCTTCGCCCACAGAGAGGTCGACGGTAGCTAAAGCACGGTTTCTCTACAGTGTTGTTTCTCCGAGTTAGAAAGCTAGCTGTTAGACTTCCATGCAAAAGTGGGGCCGCAGTCCTAGCTTCATGGAGCAAGTGGGGAGTCGTGTTCTGGCTTCTTCCGGGGCCTGGGTCTCACAAGGAAAATGCTTTTGGACTCACTTGCAGTGCGCTCACGCATGCACACAGCAAAATGCGTCCACCCTGAGGCATGGCTCTTTTAGCCGAAGCAGGAATTCCCTACAGAGTTGTTCCTTTGAGTTAGGTGGTTGGCTTTAGGCCTGCAGGCACCCCCGGGGCAAGGGCACTAGCCTCATCAACCAGAGGTGACTTGAGAGCTGCCTTCCGCACCGGCCTGTTTCTCACTCCATTTCACGTCTGGGACCCTTTCCCCGGTCTCTCGTACACGAGCAGGGTCAAATTCCTCCTGCTTCAGGAACGGCAATGTTAACTCAAGCGCAGTCACTCGAGAGGATTGATTCTTGGTGTTAGTAGCCTGGGAACTAGGCATCCAGGCACACAGGGTACAGCAGTGCTAATCTCCTCAAACAAGAGGTGAGTCGACAGCAGCCTTCCTTCCAGGCCTGCTTCTCACTCCGAGTTACGTTTAGGTTCCATTTCTCATGCTTTCACAAAAACACACAACAGATGAAGTGCACGCTCAGGAAGGGCGATCTTTGCTGAGGCACGGGTTCTCTACAGTTTTGTTCCTTTGCGTTGCGTGGATGGCACTGAGGACTCCACGCACACACGGGAGAGCCGATCTAGTTTCCCGAAACAAGAGTTGAGTCCATAGGGGCCTTCTGCCCATGCTTATTTCTCCCTCCGAATTCGGCTGGGACTCCTTCCCCAGGTTTGCACTCAAGCAGACTTGAAAATGCTGCCACCCTGTGGAGAGGCGAACGAGCTGAAGCTGGGGTTCTTGAGCGGCTTCTTTCTGCCAAATCAGTGTGGAGCCCTTAGCATTCCTATGCACACATGGAGCCGAAGTGTTAGCTTCAGGTAACAAGAGCTGAGTCGAGAGGAGCCTTCTGGCCCGGACTCCTTCTCCCTCGGTTTCACGTAAGGAACCCGTTCCTCAGGCTCTCACCCACGGTAGCCTGGAAAGTGCTTCCTCCCTCAGAGAGGTGGATGGTAGCTAAAGCACGGTTTCTCTACCGTGTTGTTTCTTCCAGGGAGAACGCTAGCGATTAGATTTCCATGCAAAAGTAGGGCCGCAGTGCTAGCTAAATGAAACACACGGGGAGTCGTCTTCTGCCTTTTGCTGGGGCCTGAGTCTCACTCGCAGAAACTTTGGACTCCCTTGCAGTCCTCTCACGCACGCACACAACCAAATGCTTCCACCCTCAGGAGCGGCTGTTTGAGCTGAAGCACGGATTCTCTACCGTGTTTTTCCTTTGAGTTAGGTGGCTGTCTTTCAGCGTGCACACACACCCAGGGCAACGGTACTAGCCCCATAACCATGATGTGAGTTGAGAGCTGCCTTCTGTACCGGCCTGTCTCTCCCCCGATTTTACAAAATGGAAAATGTCCCCAGGCTCTCAGCCACAGTACACCCTAAACTGCTTCGCCCACAGAGAGGTCGACGGTAGCTAAAGCACGGTTTCTCTACTGTGTCGTTTCTTCGAGTTAGAACGCTAGCTCTTAGACTTCCATGCAAATGTGGGGCTGCCGTGCTAGCTTGGTAAAACACATGGGGAGTCGTGTTCTGCCTTTCGCTGGGGCCTGAGTCTCACTCGCAAAATGCTTTGGACTCCCTTGCAGTGCTCTCACGCACGCACACAACAAAAGGCTTCCACCCTTAGGAGCAGCTGTTTTACCTGCAGCTCGGATTCCCTACCGAGTTTTTCCTTCGAGTTAAGTGGCTGTCTTTAAGCCTGCACACACCCACGGGGCAACGGAACTAGCCCCTTAAGCATGTAGTGAGTTGAGAGCTGCCTTCTGTACCGGACTGTCTCTCCCCCTATATTCCGAAATGGAAACCGTCCCCAGGCTGCCAGCCACAGTACACCCTAAACTGCTTCGCCCACACAGAGGTCGACGGTAGCTAAAGCACGGCTTCTCTACAGTGTTGTTTCTTCGACTTAGAACGCTAGCTATTAGACTTCCCTGAAAAGTGGCGCTGCCGTGCTAGCTTGATGAAACACATGGGGAGTGGTGTTCTGCCTTTCGCTGGGGCCTGAGTCTCACTCGCAGAAAGCTTTGGACTCCCTTGCAGTGCTCTCACGCACGCACACAACAAAATGCTTCCACCCTCAGGAGCAGCTGTTTTACCTGCAGCACAGGCTCTCTACCGAGTTTTTCCTTCGAGTTTAGGTGGCTGTGTTTAAGCCTGCACACACACCCTGGGCAACGGTAGTAGCCCCATAACCATGATGTGAGTTGAGAGCTGCCTTCTGTGCCGGCCTGTCCCTCCACCGATATTATGATATTGAAACCGTCCCAGGGCTCCCAACCTCAGTACACCCTAAACTGCTTCGCCCTCAGAGAGGTCGACGGTAGCTAAAGCACGGTTTCTCTACAGTGTTGTTTCTTCGACTTAGAAAGCTAACTATCAGACTTCCATGCAAAAGTGGGGCCGCAGTATTAGATTCATGGAGCAAGTGGGGAGTCGTGTTCTGGCTTCTTCTGGGCCCTGGGTCTCACAAGGAAAATGCTTTTGGACTCACTTGCTGTGCACTCCCGCATGCACACCACACAATGCGTCCACCCTGAGGCATGGCTCTTTTAGCCGAAGCAGGAATTCTCTACAGAGTTGTTCCTTTGAGTTAGGCGGTTGGCTTATGGCCTGCAGGAACACACGGGGCAAGGGTACTGGCCTCATAAACAAGAGGTGAGTTGAGAGCTGCCTTCCGCACCGGCCTGTTTCTCACTCCATTTCACGTATGGGACCCTTTCCCCGGTCTCTCATACACGAACACTATACAACTCCTGCGGCTTCAGGAACTGCAATGTTAGCTAAAGCGCAGTAACGCTACAGCATTGATTCTTGGTGTTAGTAGTCTGGTAGGCGAATGAGCTGCACCTGGGATTCTTGACAGGCTTGTTTCTTCCCAGTCAGTGTCGAGCACATAGCATTCCAAGCACACATGGAGCAGTAGTGTTAGCTTCAGGTAGCAAGAGCTGAGTCCAGAGGTGCCTTCTGCCCGGACCTATTTCTCCCTTGGTTTCACGTATGGAACCCGTTCCCCAGGCTCTCAGCCACGGTACTCCGTGTAATACTTCCTCCATCTAGAGGTCGACGGCAGCTAAAGCAGGGTTTCTCTACAGTGTTGTTTCTTCGAGTTAGAACACTAGCTGTTAGACTTCCATGCAAAAGTGGGGCTGCCGTGCTAGCGTGATGAAACACATGGGGAGTCGTGTTCTGCCTTCTGCTGGGGCCTGAGGCTCACTCACAAAAAGCTTTGGACTCCCTTGCAGGGCTCTCATGCACGCACACAACATAATGCTTCCACCTTCAAGAGCGGCTCTTTTAGCTGAAGCATGGATTCTCCAGCGAGTTTTTCCTTCGAGTTAGGCGGTTTTCATGAAGCCTGCACACACACCCGGGGCAACGGTACTAGCCCCATAACCATGGTGTGAGTTGAGAGCTGCCTTCTCTCCGGGCTGTCTCTCCCTCGATTTTAGGAAACGGAACCCGTCCCCAGGCTCTCACCCACCGTACACCCTAAACTGCTTCCTCCCACACAGAGGTCGTCGGTAGCTAAAGCACGGTTTCTCTTCAGTGTTGTTTCTCCGAGTTAGAACGCTTGCTATTAATGTCCACAATAGCCAAACTGTGGAAAGAGCCAAGATGTCCACCAACAGATGAATGGATAAAGAAGAGGGGGTATATATATATATACAATGGAATATTATGCAGCCATCAAAAGGAATGAGATCTTGCCATCTGCAACGACGTGGATGGAACTGGAGGGTATCATGCTGAGCGAAATAAGTCAAACAGAGAAAGACATGTATCATATGACCTCACTGATATGAGGAATTCTTAATCTCAGGAAACAAACTGAGGGTTGCTGGAGTGGGGGCTGGGGTGGGAGGGATGGGGTCACTGGGTGTTGGACACTGGGGAGGGTATGTGTTCTGGTAAGCGCTGTGAATTGTGCAAGACTGTTGAATCTCAGATCTGTACCTCTGAAACAAATAATGCAATATATGTTAAGAAAGAAAAAAAGAAGAAGAAGAATGTAGCAGGAGGGGAAGAATGAAGGGGGGAAAATCGGAGGGGGAAAAGAACCATGAGAGACGATGGACTCTGAAAAACAAACTGAGGGTTCTAGAGGGGAGGGGGGTGGGAGGATGGGTTAGCCTGGTGATGGGTATTGAGCAGGGCACGATCTGCATGGAGCACTGGGTGATATGCACAAACAATGAATCATGGAACACTATATCTAAAACTAATGATGTAATGTATGGGGATTAACATAACAATAAAAACATTTAATAATAATAATAATAAAGAACGCTTGCTATTAGACTTCCATGCAAAAGTGGGGCCGCGGTGCTAGCTTCATGAAACAAGTGGGGAGTCGTGTTCTGTCTTCTGCCGGGGCCTGAGTCCCACACGGAAAATGGGTCTGGACTCCCTTGCAGTGCTCTCACGCACGCACACAACAAAATGCTGCCACCCTCAGGAGCAGCTGTTTTACCTGCAGCACAGGCTCTCAACCGAGTTTTTCCTTCGAGTTAGGTGGCTGTGTTTAAGCCTGCACACACACCCTGGGCAATGGTACTAGCCCCATAACCATGATGTGATTTGAGAGCTGCCTTCTGTACCGGCCTGTCTCTCCCCGATATTACGATATTGAAACCGTCCCAGGGCTCCCAACCTCAGTACACCCTAAACTGCTTCGCCCTCAGAGAGGTCGACGGTAGCTAAAGCACGGTTTCTCTACAGTGTTGTTTCTTCGACTTAGAAAGCTAACTATCAGACTTCCATGCAAAAGTGGGGCCGCAGTATTAGATTCATGGAGCAAGTGGGGAGTCGTGTTCTGGCTTCTTCTGGGCCCTGGGTCTCACAAGGAAAATGCTTTTGGACTCACTTGCTGTGCACTCCCGCATGCACACCACACAATGCGTCCACCCTGAGGCATGGCTCTTTTAGCCGAAGCAGGAATTCTCTACAGAGTTGTTCCTTTGAGTTAGGCGGTTGGCTTATGGCCTGCAGGAACACACGGGGCAAGGGTACTGGCCTCATAAACAAGAGGTGAGTTGAGAGCTGCCTTCCGCACCGGCCTGTTTCTCACTCCATTTCACGTATGGGACCCTTTCCCCGGTCTCTCATACACGAACACTATACAACTCCTGCGGCTTCAGGAACTGCAATGTTAGCTAAAGCGCAGTAACGCTACAGCATTGATTCTTGGTGTTAGTAGTCTGGTAGGCGAATGAGCTGCACCTGGGATTCTTGACAGGCTTGTTTCTTCCCAGTCAGTGTCGAGCACATAGCATTCCAAGCACACATGGAGCAGTAGTGTTAGCTTCAGGTAGCAAGAGCTGAGTCCAGAGGTGCCTTCTGCCCGGACCTATTTCTCCCTTGGTTTCACGTATGGAACCCGTTCCCCAGGCTCTCAGCCACGGTACTCCGTGTAATACTTCCTCCATCTAGAGGTCGACGGCAGCTAAAGCAGGGTTTCTCTACAGTGTTGTTTCTTCGAGTTAGAACACTAGCTGTTAGACTTCCATGCAAAAGTGGGGCTGCCGTGCTAGCGTGATGAAACACATGGGGAGTCGTGTTCTGCCTTCTGCTGGGGCCTGAGGCTCACTCACAAAAAGCTTTGGACTCCCTTGCAGGGCTCTCATGCACGCACACAACATAATGCTTCCACCTTCAAGAGCGGCTCTTTTAGCTGAAGCATGGATTCTCCAGCGAGTTTTTCCTTCGAGTTAGGCGGTTTTCATGAAGCCTGCACACACACCCGGGGCAACGGTACTAGCCCCATAACCATGGTGTGAGTTGAGAGCTGCCTTCTCTCCGGGCTGTCTCTCCCTCGATTTTAGGAAACGGAACCCGTCCCCAGGCTCTCACCCACCGTACACCCTAAACTGCTTCCTCCCACACAGAGGTCGTCGGTAGCTAAAGCACGGTTTCTCTTCAGTGTTGTTTCTCCGAGTTAGAACGCTTGCTATTAATGTCCACAATAGCCAAACTGTGGAAAGAGCCAAGATGTCCACCAACAGATGAATGGATAAAGAAGAGGGGGTATATATATATATACAATGGAATATTATGCAGCCATCAAAAGGAATGAGATCTTGCCATCTGCAACGACGTGGATGGAACTGGAGGGTATCATGCTGAGCGAAATAAGTCAAACAGAGAAAGACATGTATCATATGACCTCACTGATATGAGGAATTCTTAATCTCAGGAAACAAACTGAGGGTTGCTGGAGTGGGGGCTGGGGTGGGAGGGATGGGGTCACTGGGTGTTGGACACTGGGGAGGGTATGTGTTCTGGTAAGCGCTGTGAATTGTGCAAGACTGTTGAATCTCAGATCTGTACCTCTGAAACAAATAATGCAATATATGTTAAGAAAGAAAAAAAGAAGAAGAAGAATGTAGCAGGAGGGGAAGAATGAAGGGGGGAAAATCGGAGGGGGAAAAGAACCATGAGAGACGATGGACTCTGAAAAACAAACTGAGGGTTCTAGAGGGGAGGGGGGTGGGAGGATGGGTTAGCCTGGTGATGGGTATTGAGCAGGGCACGATCTGCATGGAGCACTGGGTGATATGCACAAACAATGAATCATGGAACACTATATCTAAAACTAATGATGTAATGTATGGGGATTAACATAACAATAAAAACATTTAATAATAATAATAATAAAGAACGCTTGCTATTAGACTTCCATGCAAAAGTGGGGCCGCGGTGCTAGCTTCATGAAACAAGTGGGGAGTCGTGTTCTGTCTTCTGCCGGGGCCTGAGTCCCACACGGAAAATGGGTCTGGACTCCCTTGCAGTGCTCTCACGCACGCACACAACAAAATGCTGCCACCCTCAGGAGCAGCTGTTTTACCTGCAGCACAGGCTCTCAACCGAGTTTTTCCTTCGAGTTAGGTGGCTGTGTTTAAGCCTGCACACACACCCTGGGCAATGGTACTAGCCCCATAACCATGATGTGATTTGAGAGCTGCCTTCTGTACCGGCCTGTCTCTCCCCGATATTACGATATTGAAACCGTCCCAGGGCTCTCAGCCACAGTACACCCTAAACTGCTTCGCCCACACAGAGGTCGACGGTAGCTAAAGCACGGCTTCTCTACCGTGTTGTTTCTTCGAGTTAGAACGCTAGCTATTAGACTTCCATGCAAAAGTGGGGCTGCCGTGCTAGCGTGATGAAACACATGGGGAGTCATGTTCTGCCTTTCGCTGGGGCCTGAGTCTCACTCGCAAAAAGCTTTGGACTCCCTTGCAGTGCTCTCACGCACGCACACAACAAAATGCTTGCACCCTCAGGAGCAGCTCTTTTACCTGCAGCACAGGCTCTCTACCGAGTTTTTCCTTCGAGTTAGGTGGCTGTGTTTAAGCCTGCACACACCCACGGGGCAACGGAACTAGCCCCATAACCATGTAGTGAGTTCAGATCTGCCTTATGTGCCATCCTGTCTCTCCCCCGATATTATGAAATGGAAACCGTCCCCAGGCTCTCAGCCACAGTACACCCTAAACTGCTTCGCCCACAGAGAGGTCGACGGTAGCTAAAGCACGGTTTCTCTACAGTGTTGTTTCTCCGAGTTAGAAAGCTAGCTGTTAGACTTCCATGCAAAAGTGGGGCCGCAGTCCTAGCTTCATGGAGCAAGTGGGGAGTCGTGTTCTGGCTTCTTCCGGGGCCTGGGTCTCACAAGGAAAATGCTTTTGGACTCACTTGCAGTGCGCTCACGCATGCACACAGCAAAATGCGTCCACCCTGAGGCATGGCTCTTTTAGCCGAAGCAGGAATTCCCTACAGAGTTGTTCCTTTGAGTTAGGTGGTTGGCTTTAGGCCTGCAGGCACCCCCGGGGCAAGGGCACTAGCCTCATCAACCAGAGGTGACTTGAGAGCTGCCTTCCGCACCGGCCTGTTTCTCACTCCATTTCACGTCTGGGACCCTTTCCCCGGTCTCTCGTACACGAGCAGGGTCAAATTCCTCCTGCTTCAGGAACGGCAATGTTAACTCAAGCGCAGTCACTCTAGAGGATTGATTCTTGGTGTTAGTAGCCTGGGAACTAGGCATCCAGGCACACAGGGTACAGCAGTGCTAATCTCCTCAAACAAGAGGTGAGTCGACAGCAGCCTTCCTTCCAGGCCTGCTTCTCACTCCGAGTTACGTTTAGGTTCCATTTCTCATGCTTTCACAAAAACACACAACAGATGAAGTGCACGCTCAGGAAGGGCGATCTTTGCTGAGGCACGGGTTCTCTACAGTTTTGTTCCTTTGCGTTGCGTGGATGGCACTGAGGACTCCACGCACACACGGGAGAGCCGATCTAGTTTCCCGAAACAAGAGTTGAGTCCATAGGGGCCTTCTGCCCATGCTTATTTCTCCCTCCGAATTCGGCTGGGACTCCTTCCCCAGGTTTGCACTCAAGCAGACTTGAAAATGCTGCCACCCTGTGGAGAGGCGAACGAGCTGAAGCTGGGGTTCTTGAGCGGCTTCTTTCTGCCAAATCAGTGTGGAGCCCTTAGCATTCCTAGGCACACATGGAGCCGAAGTGTTAGCTTCAGGTAACAAGAGCTGAGTCGAGAAGAGCCTTCTGGCCCGGACTCCTTCTCCCTCGGTTTCACGTAAGGAACCCGTTCCTCAGGCTCTCACCCACGGTAGCCTGGAAAGTGCTTCCTCCCTCAGAGAGGTGGATGGTAGCTAAAGCACGGTTTCTCTACCGTGTTGTTTCTTCCAGGGAGAACACTAGCGATTAGATTTCCATGCAAAAGTAGGGCCGCAGTGCTAGCTAAATGAAACACACGGGGAGTCGTCTTCTGCCTTTTGCTGGGGCCTGAGTCTCACTCGCAGAAACTTTGGACTCCCTTGCAGTCCTCTCACGCACGCACACAACCAAATGCTTCCACCCTCAGGAGCGGCTGTTTGAGCTGAAGCACGGATTCTCTACCGTGTTTTTCCTTTGAGTTAGGTGGCTGTCTTTCAGCGTGCACACACACCCAGGGCAACGGTACTAGCCCCATAACCATGATGTGAGTTGAGAGCTGCCTTCTGTACCGGCCTGTCTCTCCCCCGATTTTACAAAATGGAAAATGTCCCCAGGCTCTCAGCCACAGTACACCCTAAACTGCTTCGCCCACAGAGAGGTCGACGGTAGCTAAAGCACGGTTTCTCTACTGTGTAGTTTCTTCGAGTTAGAACGCTAGCTCTTAGACTTCCATGCAAATGTGGGGCTGCCGTGCTAGCTTGGTAAAACACATGGGGAGTCGTGTTCTGCCTTTCGCTGGGGCCTGAGTCTCACTCGCAAAATGCTTTGGACTCCCTTGCAGTGCTCTCACGCACGCACACAACAAAAGGCTTCCACCCTTAGGAGCAGCTGTTTTACCTGCAGCTCGGATTCCCTACCGAGTTTTTCCTTCGAGTTAAGTGGCTGTCTTTAAGCCTGCAC
Source organism: Halichoerus grypus (assembly GCF_964656455.1). Classification (NCBI taxonomy): domain Eukaryota; kingdom Metazoa; phylum Chordata; class Mammalia; order Carnivora; family Phocidae; genus Halichoerus; species Halichoerus grypus. Next base: position 165,338,976 of record NC_135714.1, on the reverse strand, counting down.
ACACCCACGGGGCAACGGAACTAGCCCCTTAAGCATGTAGTGAGTTGAGAGCTGCCTTCTGTACCGGACTGTCTCTCCCCCTATATTCCGAAATGGAAACCGTCCCCAGGCTGCCAGCCACAGTACACCCTAAACTGCTTCGCCCACACAGAGGTCGACGGTAGCTAAAGCACGGCTTCTCTACAGTGTTGTTTCTTCGACTTAGAACGCTAGCTATTAGACTTCCCTGAAAAGTGGCGCTGCCGTGCTAGCTTGATGAAACACATGGGGAGTGGTGTTCTGCCTTTCGCTGGGGCCTGAGTCTCACTCGCAGAAAGCTTTGGACTCCCTTGCAGTGCTCTCACGCACGCACACAACAAAATGCTTCCACCCTCAGGAGCAGCTGTTTTACCTGCAGCACAGGCTCTCTACCGAGTTTTTCCTTCGAGTTAGGTGGCTGTGTTTAAGCCTGCACACACACCCTGGGCAACGGTAGTAGCCCCATAACCATGATGTGAGTTGAGAGCTGCCTTCTGTGCCGGCCTGTCCCTCCACCGATATTATGATATTGAAACCGTCCCAGGGCTCCCAACCTCAGTACACCCTAAACTGCTTCGCCCTCAGAGAGGTCGACGGTAGCTAAAGCACGGTTTCTCTACAGTGTTGTTTCTTCGACTTAGAAAGCTAACTATCAGACTTCCATGCAAAAGTGGGGCCGCAGTATTAGATTCATGGAGCAAGTGGGGAGTCGTGTTCTGGCTTCTTCTGGGCCCTGGGTCTCACAAGGAAAATGCTTTTGGACTCACTTGCTGTGCACTCCCGCATGCACACCACACAATGCGTCCACCCTGAGGCATGGCTCTTTTAGCCGAAGCAGGAATTCTCTACAGAGTTGTTCCTTTGAGTTAGGCGGTTGGCTTATGGCCTGCAGGAACACACGGGGCAAGGGTACTGGCCTCATAAACAAGAGGTGAGTTGAGAGCTGCCTTCCGCACCGGCCTGTTTCTCACTCCATTTCACGTATGGGACCCTTTCCCCGGTCTCTCATACACGAACACTATACAACTCCTGCGGCTTCAGGAACTGCAATGTTAGCTAAAGCGCAGTAACGCTACAGCATTGATTCTTGGTGTTAGTAGTCTGGTAGGCGAATGAGCTGCACCTGGGATTCTTGACAGGCTTGTTTCTTCCCAGTCAGTGTCGAGCACATAGCATTCCAAGCACACATGGAGCAGTAGTGTTAGCTTCAGGTAGCAAGAGCTGAGTCCAGAGGTGCCTTCTGCCCGGACCTATTTCTCCCTTGGTTTCACGTATGGAACCCGTTCCCCAGGCTCTCAGCCACGGTACTCCGTGTAATACTTCCTCCATCTAGAGGTCGACGGCAGCTAAAGCAGGGTTTCTCTACAGTGTTGTTTCTTCGAGTTAGAACACTAGCTGTTAGACTTCCATGCAAAAGTGGGGCTGCCGTGCTAGCGTGATGAAACACATGGGGAGTCGTGTTCTGCCTTCTGCTGGGGCCTGAGGCTCACTCACAAAAAGCTTTGGACTCCCTTGCAGGGCTCTCATGCACGCACACAACATAATGCTTCCACCTTCAAGAGCGGCTCTTTTAGCTGAAGCATGGATTCTCCAGCGAGTTTTTCCTTCGAGTTAGGCGGTTTTCATGAAGCCTGCACACACACCCGGGGCAACGGTACTAGCCCCATAACCATGGTGTGAGTTGAGAGCTGCCTTCTCTCCGGGCTGTCTCTCCCTCGATTTTAGGAAACGGAACCCGTCCCCAGGCTCTCACCCACCGTACACCCTAAACTGCTTCCTCCCACACAGAGGTCGTCGGTAGCTAAAGCACGGTTTCTCTTCAGTGTTGTTTCTCCGAGTTAGAACGCTTGCTATTAATGTCCACAATAGCCAAACTGTGGAAAGAGCCAAGATGTCCACCAACAGATGAATGGATAAAGAAGAGGGGGTATATATATATACAATGGAATATTATGCAGCCATCAAAAGGAATGAGATCTTGCCATCTGCAACGACGTGGATGGAACTGGAGGGTATCATGCTGAGCGAAATAAGTCAAACAGAGAAAGACATGTATCATATGACCTCACTGATATGAGGAATTCTTAATCTCAGGAAACAAACTGAGGGTTGCTGGAGTGGGGGCTGGGGTGGGAGGGATGGGGTCACTGGGTGTTGGACACTGGGGAGGGTATGTGTTCTGGTAAGCGCTGTGAATTGTGCAAGACTGTTGAATCTCAGATCTGTACCTCTGAAACAAATAATGCAATATATGTTAAGAAAGAAAAAAAGAAGAAGAAGAATGTAGCAGGAGGGGAAGAATGAAGGGGGGAAAATCGGAGGGGGAAAAGAACCATGAGAGACGATGGACTCTGAAAAACAAACTGAGGGTTCTAGAGGGGAGGGGGGTGGGAGGATGGGTTAGCCTGGTGATGGGTATTGAGCAGGGCACGATCTGCATGGAGCACTGGGTGATATGCACAAACAATGAATCATGGAACACTATATCTAAAACTAATGATGTAATGTATGGGGATTAACATAACAATAAAAACATTTAATAATAATAATAATAAAGAACGCTTGCTATTAGACTTCCATGCAAAAGTGGGGCCGCAGTGCTAGCTTCATGAAACAAGTGGGGAGTCGTGTTCTGTCTTCTGCCGGGGCCTGAGTCCCACACGGAAAATGGGTCTGGACTCCCTTGCAGTGCTCTCACGCACGCACACAACAAAATGCTGCCACCCTCAGGAGCAGCTGTTTTACCTGCAGCACAGGCTCTCAACCGAGTTTTTCCTTCGAGTTAGGTGGCTGTGTTTAAGCCTGCACACACACCCTGGGCAATGGTACTAGCCCCATAACCATGATGTGAGTTGAGAGCTGCCTTCTGTACCGGCCTGTCTCTCCCCGATATTACGATATTGAAACCGTCCCAGGGCTCTCAGCCACAGTACACCCTAAACTGCTTCGCCCACACAGAGGTCGACGGTAGCTAAAGCACGGCTTCTCTACAGTGTTGTTTCTTCGAGTTAGAACGCTAGCTATTAGACTTCCATGCAAAAGTGGGGCTGCCGTGCTAGCGTGATGAAACACATGGGGAGTCGTGTTCTGCCTTTCGCTGGGGCCTGAGTCTCACTCGCAAAAAGCTTTGGACTCCCTTGCAGTGCTCTCACGCACGCACACAACAAAATGCTTGCACCCTCAGGAGCAGCTCTTTTACCTGCAGCACAGGCTCTCTACCGAGTTTTTCCTTCGAGTTAGGTGGCTGTGTTTAAGCCTGCACACACCCACGGGGCAACGGAACTAGCCCCATAACCATGTAGTGAGTTCAGATCTGCCTTATGTGCCAGCCTGTCTCTCCCCCGATATGATGAAATGGAAACCGTCCCCAGGCTCTCAGCCACAGTACACCCTAAACTGCTTCGCCCACAGAGAGGTCGACGGTAGCTAAAGCACGGTTTCTCTACAGTGTTGTTTCTCCGAGTTAGAAAGCTAGCTGTTAGACTTCCATGCAAAAGTGGGGCCGCAGTCCTAGCTTCATGGAGCAAGTGGGGAGTCGTGTTCTGGCTTCTTCCGGGGCCTGGGTCTCACAAGGAAAATGCTTTTGGACTCACTTGCAGTGCGCTCACGCATGCACACAGCAAAATGCGTCCACCCTGAGGCATGGCTCTTTTAGCCGAAGCAGGAATTCCCTACAGAGTTGTTCCTTTGAGTTAGGTGGTTGGCTTTAGGCCTGCAGGCACCCCCGGGGCAAGGGCACTAGCCTCATCAACCAGAGGTGACTTGAGAGCTGCCTTCCGCACCGGCCTGTTTCTCACTCCATTTCACGCCTGGGACCCTTTCCCCGGTCTCTCGTACACGAGCAGGGTCAAATTCCTCCTGCTTCAGGAACGGCAATGTTAACTCAAGCGCAGTCACTCGAGAGGATTGATTCTTGGTGTTAGTAGCCTGGGAACTAGGCATCCAGGCACACAGGGTACAGCAGTGCTAATCTCCTCAAACAAGAGGTGAGTCGACAGCAGCCTTCCTTCCAGGCCTGCTTCTCACTCCGAGTTACGTTTAGGTTCCATTTCTCATGCTTTCACAAAAACACACAACAGATGAAGTGCACGCTCAGGAAGGGCGATCTTTGCTGAGGCACGGGTTCTCTACAGTTTTGTTCCTTTGCGTTGCGTGGATGGCACTGAGGACTCCACGCACACACGGGAGAGCCGATCTAGTTTCCCGAAACAAGAGTTGAGTCCATAGGGGCCTTCTGCCCATGCTTATTTCTCCCTCCGAATTCGGCTGGGACTCCTTCCCCAGGTTTGCACTCAAGCAGACTTGAAAATGCTGCCACCCTGTGGAGAGGCGAACGAGCTGAAGCTGGGCTTCTTGAGCGGCTTCTTTCTGCCAAATCAGTGTGGAGCCCTTAGCATTCCTAGGCACACATGGAGCCGAAGTGTTAGCTTCAGGTAACAAGAGCTGAGTCGAGAGGAGCCTTCTGGCCCGGACTCCTTCTCCCTCGGTTTCACGTAAGGAACCCGTTCCTCAGGCTCTCACCCACGGTAGCCTGGAAAGTGCTTCCTCCCTCAGAGAGGTGGATGGTAGCTAAAGCACGGTTTCTCTACCGTGTTGTTTCTTCCAGGGAGAACGCTAGCGATTAGATTTCCATGCAAAAGTAGGGCCGCAGTGCTAGCTAAATGAAACACACGGGGAGTCGTCTTCTGCCTTTTGCTGGGGCCTGAGTCTCACTCGCAGAAACTTTGGACTCCCTTGCAGTCCTCTCACGCACGCACACAACCAAATGCTTCCACCCTCAGGAGCGGCTGTTTGAGCTGAAGCACGGATTCTCTACCGTGTTTTTCCTTTGAGTTAGGTGGCTGTCTTTCAGCCTGCACACACACCCAGGGCAACGGTACTAGCCCCATAACCATGATGTGAGTTGAGAGCTGCCTTCTGTACCAGCCTGTCTCTCCCCCGATTTTACAAAATGGAAAATGTCCCCAGGCTCTCAGCCACAGTACACCCTAAACTGCTTCGCCCACAGAGAGGTCGACGGTAGCTAAAGCACGGTTTCTCTACTGTGTCGTTTCTTCGAGTTAGAACGCTAGCTCTTAGACTTCCATGCAAATGTGGGGCTGCCGTGCTAGCTTGGTAAAACACATGGGGAGTCGTGTTCTGCCTTTCGCTGGGGCCTGAGTCTCACTCGCAGAAACTTTGGACTCCCTTGCAGTGCTCTCACGCACGCACACAACAAAAGGCTTCCACCCTTAGGAGCAGCTGTTTTACCTGCAGCTCGGATTCCCTACCGAGTTTTTCCTTCGAGTTAAGTGGCTGTCTTTAAGCCTGCACACACCCACGGGGCAACGGAACTAGCCCCTTAAGCATGTAGTGAGTTGAGAGCTGCCTTCTGTACCGGACTGTCTCTCCCCCTATATTCCGAAATGGAAACCGTCCCCAGGCTGCCAGCCACAGTACACCCTAAACTGCTTCGCCCACACAGAGGTCGACGGTAGCTAAAGCACGGCTTCTCTACAGTGTTGTTTCTTCGACTTAGAACGCTAGCTATTAGACTTCCCTGAAAAGTGGCGCTGCCGTGCTAGCTTGATGAAACACATGGGGAGTGGTGTTCTGCCTTTCGCTGGGGCCTGAGTCTCACTCGCAGAAAGCTTTGGACTCCCTTGCAGTGCTCTCACGCACGCACACAACAAAATGCTTCCACCCTCAGGAGCAGCTGTTTTACCTGCAGCACAGGCTCTCTACCGAGTTTTTCCTTCGAGTTAGGTGGCTGTGTTTAAGCCTGCACACACACCCTGGGCAACGGTAGTAGCCCCATAACCATGATGTGAGTTGAGAGCTGCCTTCTGTGCCGGCCTGTCCCTCCACCGATATTATGATATTGAAACCGTCCCAGGGCTCCCAACCTCAGTACACCCTAAACTGCTTCGCCCTCAGAGAGGTCGACGGTAGCTAAAGCACGGTTTCTCTACAGTGTTGTTTCTTCGACTTAGAAAGCTAACTATCAGACTTCCATGCAAAAGTGGGGCCGCAGTATTAGATTCATGGAGCAAGTGGGGAGTCGTGTTCTGGCTTCTTCTGGGCCCTGGGTCTCACAAGGAAAATGCTTTTGGACTCACTTGCTGTGCACTCCCGCATGCACACCACACAATGCGTCCACCCTGAGGCATGGCTCTTTTAGCCGAAGCAGGAATTCTCTACAGAGTTGTTCCTTTGAGTTAGGCGGTTGGCTTATGGCCTGCAGGAACACACGGGGCAAGGGTACTGGCCTCATAAACAAGAGGTGAGTTGAGAGCTGCCTTCCGCACCGGCCTGTTTCTCACTCCATTTCACGTATGGGACCCTTTCCCCGGTCTCTCATACACGAACACTATACAACTCCTGCGGCTTCAGGAACTGCAATGTTAGCTAAAGCGCAGTAACGCTACAGCATTGATTCTTGGTGTTAGTAGTCTGGTAGGCGAATGAGCTGCACCTGGGATTCTTGACAGGCTTGTTTCTTCCCAGTCAGTGTCGAGCACATAGCATTCCAAGCACACATGGAGCAGTAGTGTTAGCTTCAGGTAGCAAGAGCTGAGTCCAGAGGTGCCTTCTGCCCGGACCTATTTCTCCCTTGGTTTCACGTATGGAACCCGTTCCCCAGGCTCTCAGCCACGGTACTCCGTGTAATACTTCCTCCATCTAGAGGTCGACGGCAGCTAAAGCAGGGTTTCTCTACAGTGTTGTTTCTTCGAGTTAGAACACTAGCTGTTAGACTTCCATGCAAAAGTGGGGCTGCCGTGCTAGCGTGATGAAACACATGGGGAGTCGTGTTCTGCCTTCTGCTGGGGCCTGAGGCTCACTCACAAAAAGCTTTGGACTCCCTTGCAGGGCTCTCATGCACGCACACAACATAATGCTTCCACCTTCAAGAGCGGCTCTTTTAGCTGAAGCATGGATTCTCCAGCGAGTTTTTCCTTCGAGTTAGGCGGTTTTCATGAAGCCTGCACACACACCCGGGGCAACGGTACTAGCCCCATAACCATGGTGTGAGTTGAGAGCTGCCTTCTCTCCGGGCTGTCTCTCCCTCGATTTTAGGAAACGGAACCCGTCCCCAGGCTCTCACCCACCGTACACCCTAAACTGCTTCCTCCCACACAGAGGTCGTCGGTAGCTAAAGCACGGTTTCTCTTCAGTGTTGTTTCTCCGAGTTAGAACGCTTGCTATTAATGTCCACAATAGCCAAACTGTGGAAAGAGCCAAGATGTCCACCAACAGATGAATGGATAAAGAAGAGGGGGTATATATATATACAATGGAATATTATGCAGCCATCAAAAGGAATGAGATCTTGCCATCTGCAACGACGTGGATGGAACTGGAGGGTATCATGCTGAGCGAAATAAGTCAAACAGAGAAAGACATGTATCATATGACCTCACTGATATGAGGAATTCTTAATCTCAGGAAACAAACTGAGGGTTGCTGGAGTGGGGGCTGGGGTGGGAGGGATGGGGTCACTGGGTGTTGGACACTGGGGAGGGTATGTGTTCTGGTAAGCGCTGTGAATTGTGCAAGACTGTTGAATCTCAGATCTGTACCTCTGAAACAAATAATGCAATATATGTTAAGAAAGAAAAAAAGAAGAAGAAGAATGTAGCAGGAGGGGAAGAATGAAGGGGGGAAAATCGGAGGGGGAAAAGAACCATGAGAGACGATGGACTCTGAAAAACAAACTGAGGGTTCTAGAGGGGAGGGGGGTGGGAGGATGGGTTAGCCTGGTGATGGGTATTGAGCAGGGCACGATCTGCATGGAGCACTGGGTGATATGCACAAACAATGAATCATGGAACACTATATCTAAAACTAATGATGTAATGTATGGGGATTAACATAACAATAAAAACATTTAATAATAATAATAATAAAGAACGCTTGCTATTAGACTTCCATGCAAAAGTGGGGCCGCAGTGCTAGCTTCATGAAACAAGTGGGGAGTCGTGTTCTGTCTTCTGCCGGGGCCTGAGTCCCACACGGAAAATGGGTCTGGACTCCCTTGCAGTGCTCTCACGCACGCACACAACAAAATGCTGCCACCCTCAGGAGCAGCTGTTTTACCTGCAGCACAGGCTCTCAACCGAGTTTTTCCTTCGAGTTAGGTGGCTGTGTTTAAGCCTGCACACACACCCTGGGCAATGGTACTAGCCCCATAACCATGATGTGAGTTGAGAGCTGCCTTCTGTACCGGCCTGTCTCTCCCCGATATTACGATATTGAAACCGTCCCAGGGCTCTCAGCCACAGTACACCCTAAACTGCTTCGCCCACACAGAGGTCGACGGTAGCTAAAGCACGGCTTCTCTACAGTGTTGTTTCTTCGAGTTAGAACGCTAGCTATTAGACTTCCATGCAAAAGTGGGGCTGCCGTGCTAGCGTGATGAAACACATGGGGAGTCGTGTTCTGCCTTTCGCTGGGGCCTGAGTCTCACTCGCAAAAAGCTTTGGACTCCCTTGCAGTGCTCTCACGCACGCACACAACAAAATGCTTGCACCCTCAGGAGCAGCTCTTTTACCTGCAGCACAGGCTCTCTACCGAGTTTTTCCTTCGAGTTAGGTGGCTGTGTTTAAGCCTGCACACACCCACGGGGCAACGGAACTAGCCCCATAACCATGTAGTGAGTTCAGATCTGCCTTATGTGCCAGCCTGTCTCTCCCCCGATATGATGAAATGGAAACCGTCCCCAGGCTCTCAGCCACAGTACACCCTAAACTGCTTCGCCCACAGAGAGGTCGACGGTAGCTAAAGCACGGTTTCTCTACAGTGTTGTTTCTCCGAGTTAGAAAGCTAGCTGTTAGACTTCCATGCAAAAGTGGGGCCGCAGTCCTAGCTTCATGGAGCAAGTGGGGAGTCGTGTTCTGGCTTCTTCCGGGGCCTGGGTCTCACAAGGAAAATGCTTTTGGACTCACTTGCAGTGCGCTCACGCATGCACACAGCAAAATGCGTCCACCCTGAGGCATGGCTCTTTTAGCCGAAGCAGGAATTCCCTACAGAGTTGTTCCTTTGAGTTAGGTGGTTGGCTTTAGGCCTGCAGGCACCCCCGGGGCAAGGGCACTAGCCTCATCAACCAGAGGTGACTTGAGAGCTGCCTTCCGCACCGGCCTGTTTCTCACTCCATTTCACGTCTGGGACCCTTTCCCCGGTCTCTCGTACACGAGCAGGGTCAAATTCCTCCTGCTTCAGGAACGGCAATGTTAACTCAAGCGCAGTCACTCGAGAGGATTGATTCTTGGTGTTAGTAGCCTGGGAACTAGGCATCCAGGCACACAGGGTACAGCAGTGCTAATCTCCTCAAACAAGAGGTGAGTCGACAGCAGCCTTCCTTCCAGGCCTGCTTCTCACTCCGAGTTACGTTTAGGTTCCATTTCTCATGCTTTCACAAAAACACACAACAGATGAAGTGCACGCTCAGGAAGGGCGATCTTTGCTGAGGCACGGGTTCTCTACAGTTTTGTTCCTTTGCGTTGCGTGGATGGCACTGAGGACTCCACGCACACACGGGAGAGCCGATCTAGTTTCCCGAAACAAGAGTTGAGTCCATAGGGGCCTTCTGCCCATGCTTATTTCTCCCTCCGAATTCGGCTGGGACTCCTTCCCCAGGTTTGCACTCAAGCAGACTTGAAAATGCTGCCACCCTGTGGAGAGGCGAACGAGCTGAAGCTGGGGTTCTTGAGCGGCTTCTTTCTGCCAAATCAGTGTGGAGCCCTTAGCATTCCTAGGCACACATGGAGCCGAAGTGTTAGCTTCAGGTAACAAGAGCTGAGTCGAGAGGAGCCTTCTGGCCCGGACTCCTTCTCCCTCGGTTTCACGTAAGGAACCCGTTCCTCAGGCTCTCACCCACGGTAGCCTGGAAAGTGCTTCCTCCCTCAGAGAGGTGGATGGTAGCTAAAGCACGGTTTCTCTACCGTGTTGTTTCTTCCAGGGAGAACGCTAGCGATTAGATTTCCATGCAAAAGTAGGGCCGCAGTGCTAGCTAAATGAAACACACGGGGAGTCGTCTTCTGCCTTTTGCTGGGGCCTGAGTCTCACTCGCAGAAACTTTGGACTCCCTTGCAGTCCTCTCACGCACGCACACAACCAAATGCTTCCACCCTCAGGAGCGGCTGTTTGAGCTGAAGCACGGATTCTCTACCGTGTTTTTCCTTTGAGTTAGGTGGCTGTCTTTCAGCCTGCACACACACCCAGGGCAACGGTACTAGCCCCATAACCATGATGTGAGTTGAGAGCTGCCTTCTGTACCGGCCTGTCTCTCCCCCGATTTTACAAAATGGAAAATGTCCCCAGGCTCTCAGCCACAGTACACCCTAAACTGCTTCGCCCACAGAGAGGTCGACGGTAGCTAAAGCACGGTTTCTCTACTGTGTCGTTTCTTCGAGTTAGAACGCTAGCTCTTAGACTTCCATGCAAATGTGGGGCTGCCGTGCTAGCTTGGTAAAACACATGGGGAGTCGTGTTCTGCCTTTCGCTGGGGCCTGAGTCTCACTCGCAAAATGCTTTGGACTCCCTTGCAGTGCTCTCACGCACGCACACAACAAAAGGCTTCCACCCTTAGGAGCAGCTGTTTTACCTGCAGCTCGGATTCCCTACCGAGTTTTTCCTTCGAGTTAAGTGGCTGTCTTTAAGCCTGCACACACCCACGGGGCAACGGAACTAGCCCCTTAAGCATGTAGTGAGTTGAGAGCTGCCTTCTGTACCGGACTGTCTCTCCCCCTATATTCCGAAATGGAAACCGTCCCCAGGCTGCCAGCCACAGTACACCCTAAACTGCTTCGCCCACACAGAGGTCGACGGTAGCTAAAGCACGGCTTCTCTACAGTGTTGTTTCTTCGACTTAGAACGCTAGCTATTAGACTTCCCTGAAAAGTGGCGCTGCCGTGCTAGCTTGATGAAACACATGGGGAGTGGTGTTCTGCCTTTCGCTGGGGCCTGAGTCTCACTCGCAGAAAGCTTTGGACTCCCTTGCAGTGCTCTCACGCACGCACACAACAAAATGCTTCCACCCTCAGGAGCAGCTGTTTTACCTGCAGCACAGGCTCTCTACCGAGTTTTTCCTTCGAGTTAGGTGGCTGTGTTTAAGCCTGCACACACACCCTGGGCAACGGTAGTAGCCCCATAACCATGATGTGAGTTGAGAGCTGCCTTCTGTGCCGGCCTGTCCCTCCACCGATATTATGATATTGAAACCGTCCCAGGGCTCCCAACCTCAGTACACCCTAAACTGCTTCGCCCTCAGAGAGGTCGACGGTAGCTAAAGCACGGTTTCTCTACAGTGTTGTTTCTTCGACTTAGAAAGCTAACTATCAGACTTCCATGCAAAAGTGGGGCCGCAGTATTAGATTCATGGAGCAAGTGGGGAGTCGTGTTCTGGCTTCTTCTGGGGCCTGGGTCTCACAAGGAAAATGCTTTTGGACTCACTTGCTGTGCACTCACGCATGCACACCACACAATGCGTCCACCCTGAGGCATGGCTCTTTTAGCCGAAGCAGGAATTCTCTACAGAGTTGTTCCTTTGAGTTAGGCGGTTGGCTTATGGCCTGCAGGAACACACGGGGCAAGGGTACTGGCCGCATAAACAAGAGGTGAGTTGAGAGCTGCCTTCCGCACCGGCCTGTTTCTCACTCCATTTCACGTATGGGACCCTTTCCCCGGTCTCTCATACACGAACACTATACAACTCCTGCGGCTTCAGGAACTGCAATGTTAGCTAAAGCGCAGTAACGCTACAGCATTGATTCTTGGTGTTAGTAGTCTGGTAGGCGAATGAGCTGCACCTGGGATTCTTGACAGGCTTGTTTCTTCCCAGTCAGTGTCGAGCACATAGCATTCCAAGCACACGTGGAGCAGTAGTGTTAGCTTCAGGTAGCAAGAGCTGAGTCCAGAGGTGCCTTCTGCCCGGACCTATTTCTCCCTTGGTTTCACGTATGGAACCCGTTCCCCAGGCTCTCAGCCACGGTACTCCGTGTAATACTTCCTCCATCTAGAGGTCGACGGTAGCTAAAGCAGGGTTTCTCTACAGTGTTGTTTCTTCGAGTTAGAACACTAGCTGTTAGACTTCCATGCAAAAGTGGGGCTGCCGTGCTAGCGTGATGAAACACATGGGGAGTCGTGTTCTGCCTTCTGCTGGGGCCTGAGGCTCACTCACAAAAAGCTTTGGACTCCCTTGCATGGCTCTCATGCACGCACACAACATAATGCTTCCACCTTCAAGAGCGGCTCTTTTAGCTGAAGCATGGATTCTCCAGCGAGTTTTTCCTTCGAGTTAGGCGGTTTTCATGAAGCCTGCACACACACCCGGGGCAACGGTACTAGCCCCATAACCATGGTGTGAGTTGAGAGCTGCCTTCTCTCCGGGCTGTCTCTCCCTCGATTTTAGGAAACGGAACCCGTCCCCAGGCTCTCACCCACCGTACACCCTAAACTGCTTCCTCCCACACAGAGGTCGTCGGTAGCTAAAGCACGGTTTCTCTTCAGTGTTGTTTCTCCGAGTTAGAACGCTTGCTATTAATGTCCACAATAGCCAAACTGTGGAAAGAGCCAAGATGTCCACCAACAGATGAATGGATAAAGAAGAGGGGGTATATATATATATACAATGGAATATTATGCAGCCATCAAAAGGAATGAGATCTTGCCATCTGCAACGACGTGGATGGAACTGGAGGGTATCATGCTGAGCGAAATAAGTCAAACAGAGAAAGACATGTATCATATGACCTCACTGATATGAGGAATTCTTAATCTCAGGAAACAAACTGAGGGTTGCTGGAGTGGGGGCTGGGGTGGGAGGGATGGGGTCACTGGGTGTTGGACACTGGGGAGGGTATGTGTTCTGGTAAGTGCTGTGAATTGTGCAAGACTGTTGAATCTCAGATCTGTACCTCTGAAACAAATAATGCAATATATGTTAAGAAAGAAAAAAAGAAGAAGAAGAATGTAGCAGGAGGGGAAGAATGAAGGGGGGAAAATCGGAGGGGGAAAAGAACCATGAGAGACGATGGACTCTGAAAAACAAACTGAGGGTTCTAGAGGGGAGGGGGGTGGGAGGATGGGTTAGCCTGGTGATGGGTATTGAGCAGGGCACGATCTGCATGGAGCACTGGGTGATATGCACAAACAATGAATCATGGAACACTATATCTAAAACTAATGATGTAATGTATGGGGATTAACATAACAATAAAAACATTTAATAATAATAATAATAAAGAACGCTTGCTATTAGACTTCCATGCAAAAGTGGGGCCGCAGTGCTAGCTTCATGAAACAAGTGGGGAGTCGTGTTCTGTCTTCTGCCGGGGCCTGAGTCCCACACGGAAAATGGGTCTGGACTCCCTTGCAGTGCTCTCACGCACGCACACGACAAAATGCTGCCACCCTCAGGAGCAGCTGTTTTACCTGCAGCACAGGCTCTCAACCGAGTTTTTCCTTCGAGTTAGGTGGCTGTGTTTAAGCCTGCACACACACCCTGGGCAATGGTACTAGCCCCATAACCATGATGTGATTTGAGAGCTGCCTTCTGTACCGGCCTGTCTCTCCCCGATATTACGATATTGAAACCGTCCCAGGGCTCTCAGCCACAGTACACCCTAAACTGCTTCGCCCACACAGAGGTCGACGGTAGCTAAAGCACGGCTTCTCTACAGTGTTGTTTCTTCGAGTTAGAACGCTAGCTATTAGACTTCCATGCAAAAGTGGGGCTGCCGTGCTAGCGTGATGAAACACATGGGGAGTCGTGTTCTGCCTTTCGCTGGGGCCTGAGTCTCACTCGCAAAAAGCTTTGGACTCCCTTGCAGTGCTCTCACGCACGCACACAACAAAATGCTTGCACCCTCAGGAGCAGCTCTTTTACCTGCAGCACAGGCTCTCTACCGAGTTTTTCCTTCGAGTTAGGTGGCTGTGTTTAAGCCTGCACACACCCACAGGGCAACGGAACTAGCCCCATAACCATGTAGTGAGTTCAGATCTGCCTTATGTGCCAGCCTGTCTCTCCCCCGATATGATGAAATGGAAACCATCCCCAGGCTCTCAGCCACAGTACACCCTAAACTGCTTCGCCCACAGAGAGGTCGACGGTAGCTAAAGCACGGTTTCTCTACAGTGTTGTTTCTCCGAGTTAGAAAGCTAGCTGTTAGACTTCCATGCAAAAGTGGGGCCGCAGTCCTAGCTTCATGGAGCAAGTGGGGAGTCGTGTTTTGGCTTCTTCCGGGGCCTGGGTCTCACAAGGAAAATGCTTTTGGACTCACTTGCAGTGCGCTCACGCATGCACACAGCAAAATGCGTCCACCCTGAGGCATGGCTCTTTTAGCCGAAGCAGGAATTCCCTACAGAGTTGTTCCTTTGAGTTAGGTGGTTGGCTTTAGGCCTGCAGGCACCCCCGGGGCAAGGGCACTAGCCTCATCAACCAGAGGTGACTTGAGAGCTGCCTTCCGCACCGGCCTGTTTCTCACTCCATTTCACGTCTGGGACCCTTTCCCCGGTCTCTCGTACACGAGCAGGGTCAAATTCCTCCTGCTTCAGGAACGGCAATGTTAACTCAAGCGCAGTCACTCGAGAGGATTGATTCTTGGTGTTAGTCGCCTGGGAACTAGGCATCCAGGCACACAGGGTACAGCGGTGCTAATCTCCTCAAACAAGAGGTGAGTCGACAGCAGCCTTCCTTCCAGGCCTGCTTCTCACTCCGAGTTACGTTTAGGTTCCATTTCTCATGCTTTCACAAAAACACACAACAGATGAAGTGCACGCTCAGGAAGGGCGATCTTTGCTGAGGCACGGGTTCTCTACAGTTTTGTTCCTTTGCGTTGCGTGGATGGCACTGAGGACTCCACGCACACACGGGAGAGCCGATCTAGTTTCCCGAAACAAGAGTTGAGTCCATAGGGGCCTTCTGCCCATGCTTATTTCTCCCTCCGAATTCGGCTGGGACTCCTTCCCCAGGTTTGCACTCAAGCAGACTTGAAAATGCTGCCACCCTGTGGAGAGGCGAACGAGCTGAAGCTGGGGTTCTTGAGCGGCTTCTTTCTGCCAAATCAGTGTGGAGCCCTTAGCATTCCTAGGCACACATGGAGCCGAAGTGTTAGCTTCAGGTAACAAGAGCTGAGTCGAGAGGAGCCTTCTGGCCCGGACTCCTTCTCCCTCGGTTTCACGTAAGGAACCCGTTCCTCAGGCTCTCACCCACGGTAGCCTGGAAAGTGCTTCCTCCCTCAGAGAGGTGGATGGTAGCTAAAGCACGGTTTCTCTACCGTGTTGTTTCTTCCAGGGAGAACGCTAGCGATTAGATTTCCATGCAAAAGTAGGGCCGCAGTGCTAGCTAAATGAAACACACGGGGAGTCGTCTTCTGCCTTTTGCTGGGGCCTGAGTCTCACTCGCAGAAACTTTGGACTCCCTTGCAGTCCTCTCACGCACGCACACAACCAAATGCTTCCACCCTCAGGAGCGGCTGTTTGAGCTGAAGCACGGATTCTCTACCGTGTTTTTCCTTTGAGTTAGGTGGCTGTCTTTCAGCCTGCAAACACACCCAGGGCAACGGTACTAGCCCCATAACCATGATGTGAGTTGAGAGCTGCCTTCTGTACCGGCCTGTCTCTCCCCCGATTTTACAAAATGGAAAATGTCCCCAGGCTCTCAGCCACAGTACACCCTAAACTGCTTCGCCCACAGAGAGGTCGACGGTAGCTAAAGCACGGTTTCTCTACTGTGTCGTTTCTTCGAGTTAGAACGCTAGCTCTTAGACTTCCATGCAAATGTGGGGCTGCCGTGCTAGCTTGGTAAAACACATGGGGAGTCGTGTTCTGCCTTTCGCTGGGGCCTGAGTCTCACTCGCAAAATGCTTTGGACTCCCTTGCAGTGCTCTCACGCACGCACACAACAAAAGGCTTCCACCCTTAGGAGCAGCTGTTTTACCTGCAGCTCGGATTCCCTACCGAGTTTTTCCTTCGAGTTAAGTGGCTGTCTTTAAGCCTGCACACACCCACGGGGCAACGGAACTAGCCCCTTAAGCATGTAGTGAGTTGAGAGCTGCCTTCTGTACCGGACTGTCTCTCCCCCTATATTCCGAAATGGAAACCGTCCCCAGGCTGCCAGCCACAGTACACCCTAAACTGCTTCGCCCACACAGAGGTCGACGGTAGCTAAAGCACGGCTTCTCTACAGTGTTGTTTCTTCGACTTAGAACGCTAGCTATTAGACTTCCCTGAAAAGTGGCGCTGCCGTGCTAGCTTGATGAAACACATGGGGAGTGGTGTTCTGCCTTTCGCTGGGGCCTGAGTCTCACTCGCAGAAAGCTTTGGACTCCCTTGCAGTGCTCTCACGCACGCACACAACAAAATGCTTCCACCCTCAGGAGCAGCTGTTTTACCTGCAGCACAGGCTCTCTACCGAGTTTTTCCTTCGAGTTAGGTGGCTGTGTTTAAGCCTGCACACACACCCTGGGCAACGGTAGTAGCCCCATAACCATGATGTGAGTTGAGAGCTGCCTTCTGTGCCGGCCTGTCCCTCCACCGATATTATGATATTGAAACCGTCCCAGGGCTCCCAACCTCAGTACACCCTAAACTGCTTCGCCCTCAGAGAGGTCGACGGTAGCTAAAGCACGGTTTCTCTACAGTGTTGTTTCTTCGACTTAGAAAGCTAACTATCAGACTTCCATGCAAAAGTGGGGCCGCAGTATTAGATTCATGGAGCAAGTGGGGAGTCGTGTTCTGGCTTCTTCTGGGGCCTGGGTCTCACAAGGAAAATGCTTTTGGACTCACTTGCTGTGCACTCACGCATGCACACCACACAATGCGTCCACCCTGAGGCATGGCTCTTTTAGCCGAAGCAGGAATTCTCTACAGAGTTGTTCCTTTGAGTTAAGCGGTTGGCTTATGGCCTGCAGGAACACACGGGGCAAGGGTACTGGCCGCATAAACAAGAGGTGAGTTGAGAGCTGCCTTCCGCACCGGCCTGTTTCTCACTCCATTTCACGTATGGGACCCTTTCCCCGGTCTCTCATACACGAACACTATACAACTCCTGCGGCTTCAGGAACTGCAATGTTAGCTAAAGCGCAGTAACGCTACAGCATTGATTCTTGGTGTTAGTAGTCTGGTAGGCGAATGAGCTGCACCTGGGATTCTTGACAGGCTTGTTTCTTCCCAGTCAGTGTCGAGCACATAGCATTCCAAGCACACGTGGAGCAGTAGTGTTAGCTTCAGGTAGCAAGAGCTGAGTCCAGAGGTGCCTTCTGCCCGGACCTATTTCTCCCTTGGTTTCACGTATGGAACCCGTTCCCCAGGCTCTCAGCCACGGTACTCCGTGTAATACTTCCTCCATCTAGAGGTCGACGGTAGCTAAAGCAGGGTTTCTCTACAGTGTTGTTTCTTCGAGTTAGAACACTAGCTGTTAGACTTCCATGCAAAAGTGGGGCTGCCGTGCTAGCGTGATGAAACACATGGGGAGTCGTGTTCTGCCTTCTGCTGGGGCCTGAGGCTCACTCACAAAAAGCTTTGGACTCCCTTGCAGGGCTCTCATGCACGCACACAACATAATGCTTCCACCTTCAAGAGCGGCTCTTTTAGCTGAAGCATGGATTCTCCAGCGAGTTTTTCCTTCGAGTTAGGCGGTTTTCATGAAGCCTGCACACACACCCGGGGCAACGGTACTAGCCCCATAACCATGGTGTGAGTTGAGAGCTGCCTTCTCTCCGGGCTGTCTCTCCCTCGATTTTAGGAAACGGAACCCGTCCCCAGGCTCTCACCCACCGTACACCCTAAACTGCTTCCTCCCACACAGAGGTCGTCGGTAGCTAAAGCACGGTTTCTCTTCAGTGTTGTTTCTCCGAGTTAGAACGCTTGCTATTAATGTCCACAATAGCCAAACTGTGGAAAGAGCCAAGATGTCCACCAACAGATGAATGGATAAAGAAGAGGGGGTATATATATATATATACAATGGAATATTATGCAGCCATCAAAAGGAATGAGATCTTGCCATCTGCAACGACGTGGATGGAACTGGAGGGTATCATGCTGAGCGAAATAAGTCAAACAGAGAAAGACATGTATCATATGACCTCACTGATATGAGGAATTCTTAATCTCAGGAAACAAACTGAGGGTTGCTGGAGTGGGGGCTGGGGTGGGAGGGATGGGGTCACTGGGTGTTGGACACTGGGGAGGGTATGTGTTCTGGTAAGCGCTGTGAATTGCGCAAGACTGTTGAATCTCAGATCTGTACCTCTGAAACAAATAATGCAATATATGTTAAGAAAGAAAAAAAGAAGAAGAAGAATGTAGCAGGAGGGGAAGAATGAAGGGGGGAAAATCGGAGGGGGAAAAGAACCATGAGAGACGATGGACTCTGAAAAACAAACTGAGGGTTCTAGAGGGGAGGGGGGTGGGAGGATGGGTTAGCCTGGTGATGGGTATTGAGCAGGGCACGATCTGCATGGAGCACTGGGTGATATGCACAAACAATGAATCATGGAACACTATATCTAAAACTAATGATGTAATGTATGGGGATTAACATAACAATAAAAACATTTAATAATAATAATAATAAAGAACGCTTGCTATTAGACTTCCATGCAAAAGTGGGGCCGCAGTGCTAGCTTCATGAAACAAGTGGGGAGTCGTGTTCTGTCTTCTGCCGGGGCCTGAGTCCCACACGGAAAATGGGTCTGGACTCCCTTGCAGTGCTCTCACGCACGCACACAACAAAATGCTGCCACCCTCAGGAGCAGCTGTTTTACCTGCAGCACAGGCTCTCAACCGAGTTTTTCCTTCGAGTTAGGTGGCTGTGTTTAAGCCTGCACACACACCCTGGGCAATGGTACTAGCCCCATAACCATGATGTGATTTGAGAGCTGCCTTCTGTACCGGCCTGTCTCTCCCCGATATTACGATATTGAATCCGTCCCAGGGCTCTCAGCCACAGTACACCCTAAACTGCTTCGCCCACACAGAGGTCGACGGTAGCTAAAGCACGGCTTCTCTACAGTGTTGTTTCTTCGAGTTAGAACGCTAGCTATTAGACTTCCATGCAAAAGTGGGGCTGCCGTGCTAGCGTGATGAAACACATGGGGAGTCGTGTTCTGCCTTTCGCTGGGGCCTGAGTCTCACTCGCAAAAAGCTTTGGACTCCCTTGCAGTGCTCTCACGCACGCACACAACAAAATGCTTGCACCCTCAGGAGCAGCTCTTTTACCTGCAGCACAGGCTCTCTACCGAGTTTTTCCTTCGAGTTAGGTGGCTGTGTTTAAGCCTGCACACACCCACGGGGCAACGGAACTAGCCCCATAACCATGTAGTGAGTTCAGATCTGCCTTATGTGCCAGCCTGTCTCTCCCCCGATATGATGAAATGGAAACCGTCCCCAGGCTCTCAGCCACAGTACACCCTAAACTGCTTCGCCCACAGAGAGGTCGACGGTAGCTAAAGCACGGTTTCTCTACAGTGTTGTTTCTCCGAGTTAGAAAGCTAGCTGTTAGACTTCCATGCAAAAGTGGGGCCGCAGTCCTAGCTTCATGGAGCAAGTGGGGAGTCGTGTTCTGGCTTCTTCCGGGGCCTGGGTCTCACAAGGAAAATGCTTTTGGACTCACTTGCAGTGCGCTCACGCATGCACACAGCAAAATGCGTCCACCCTGAGGCATGGCTCTTTTAGCCGAAGCAGGAATTCCCTACAGAGTTGTTCCTTTGAGTTAGGTGGTTGGCTTTAGGCCTGCAGGCACCCCCGGGGCAAGGGCACTAGCCTCATCAACCAGAGGTGACTTGAGAGCTGCCTTCCGCACCGGCCTGTTTCTCACTCCATTTCACGTCTGGGACCCTTTCCCCGGTCTCTCGTACACGAGCAGGGTCAAATTCCTCCTGCTTCAGGAACGGCAATGTTAACTCAAGCGCAGTCACTCTAGAGGATTGATTCTTGGTGTTAGTCGCCTGGGAACTAGGCATCCAGGCACACAGGGTACAGCAGTGCTAATCTCCTCAAACAAGAGGTGAGTCGACAGCAGCCTTCCTTCCAGGCCTGCTTCTCACTCCGAGTTACGTTTAGGTTCCATTTCTCATGCTTTCACAAAAACACACAACAGATGAAGTGCACGCTCAGGAAGGGCGATCTTTGCTGAGGCACGGGTTCTCTACAGTTTTGTTCCTTTGCGTTGCGTGGATGGCACTGAGGACTCCACGCACACACGGGAGAGCCGATCTAGTTTCCCGAAACAAGAGTTGAGTCCATAGGGGCCTTCTGCCCATGCTTATTTCTCCCTCCGAATTCGGCTGGGACTCCTTCCCCAGGTTTGCACTCAAGCAGACTTGAAAATGCTGCCACCCTGTGGAGAGGCGAACGAGCTGAAGCTGGGGTTCTTGAGCGGCTTCTTTCTGCCAAATCAGTGTGGAGCCCTTAGCATTCCTAGGCACACATGGAGCCGAAGTGTTAGCTTCAGGTAACAAGAGCTGAGTCGAGAGGAGCCTTCTGGCCCGGACTCCTTCTCCCTCGGTTTCACGTAAGGAACCCGTTCCTCAGGCTCTCACCCACGGTAGCCTGGAAAGTGCTTCCTCCCTCAGAGAGGTGGATGGTAGCTAAAGCACGGTTTCTCTACCGTGTTGTTTCTTCCAGGGAGAACGCTAGCGATTAGATTTCCATGCAAAAGTAGGGCCGCAGTGCTAGCTAAATGAAACACACGGGGAGTCGTCTTCTGCCTTTTGCTGGGGCCTGAGTCTCACTCGCAGAAACTTTGGACTCCCTTGCAGTCCTCTCACGCACGCACACAACCAAATGCTTCCACCCTCAGGAGCGGCTGTTTGAGCTGAAGCACGGATTCTCTACCGTGTTTTTCCTTTGAGTTAGGTGGCTGTCTTTCAGCCTGCACACACACCCAGGGCAACGGTACTAGCCCCATAACCATGATGTGAGTTGAGAGCTGCCTTCTGTACCGGCCTGTCTCTCCCCCGATTTTACAAAATGGAAAATGTCCCCAGGCTCTCAGCCACAGTACACCCTAAACTGCTTCGCCCACAGAGAGGTCGACGGTAGCTAAAGCACGGTTTCTCTACTGTGTCGTTTCTTCGAGTTAGAACGCTAGCTCTTAGACTTCCATGCAAATGTGGGGCTGCCGTGCTAGCTTGGTAAAACACATGGGGAGTCGTGTTCTGCCTTTCGCTGGGGCCTGAGTCTCACTCGCAAAATGCTTTGGACTCCCATGCAGTGCTCTCACGCACGCACACAACAAAAGGCTTCCACCCTTAGGAGCAGCTGTTTTACCTGCAGCTCGGATTCCCTACCGAGTTTTTCCTTCGAGTTAAGTGGCTGTCTTTAAGCCTGCACACACCCACGGGGCAACGGAACTAGCCCCTTAAGCATGTAGTGAGTTGAGAGCTGCCTTCTGTACCGGACTGTCTCTCCCCCTATATTCCGAAATGGAAACCGTCCCCAGGCTGCCAGCCACAGTACACCCTAAACTGCTTCGCCCACACAGAGGTCGACGGTAGCTAAAGCACGGCTTCTCTACAGTGTTGTTTCTTCGACTTAGAACGCTAGCTATTAGACTTCCCTGAAAAGTGGCGCTGCCGTGCTAGCTTGATGAAACACATGGGGAGTGGTGTTCTGCCTTTCGCTGGGGCCTGAGTCTCACTCGCAGAAAGCTTTGGACTCCCTTGCAGTGCTCTCACGCACGCACACAACAAAATGCTTCCACCCTCAGGAGCAGCTGTTTTACCTGCAGCACAGGCTCTCTACCGAGTTTTTCCTTCGAGTTAGGTGGCTGTGTTTAAGCCTGCACACACACCCTGGGCAACGGTAGTAGCCCCATAACCATGATGTGAGTTGAGAGCTGCCTTCTGTGCCGGCCTGTCCCTCCACCGATATTATGATATTGAAACCGTCCCAGGGCTCCCAACCTCAGTACACCCTAAACTGCTTCGCCCTCAGAGAGGTCGACGGTAGCTAAAGCACGGTTTCTCTACAGTGTTGTTTCTTCGACTTAGAAAGCTAACTATCAGACTTCCATGCAAAAGTGGGGCCGCAGTATTAGATTCATGGAGCAAGTGGGGAGTCGTGTTCTGGCTTCTTCTGGGGCCTGGGTCTCACAAGGAAAATGCTTTTGGACTCACTTGCTGTGCACTCACGCATGCACACCACACAATGCGTCCACCCTGAGGCATGGCTCTTTTAGCCGAAGCAGGAATTCTCTACAGAGTTGTTCCTTTGAGTTAGGCGGTTGGCTTATGGCCTGCAGGAACACACGGGGCAAGGGTACTGGCCGCATAAACAAGAGGTGAGTTGAGAGCTGCCTTCCGCACCGGCCTGTTTCTCACTCCATTTCACGTATGGGACCCTTTCCCCGGTCTCTCATACACGAACACTATACAACTCCTGCGGCTTCAGGAACTGCAATGTTAGCTAAAGCGCAGTAACGCTACAGCATTGATTCTTGGTGTTAGTAGTCTGGTAGGCGAATGAGCTGCACCTGGGATTCTTGACAGGCTTGTTTCTTCCCAGTCAGTGTCGAGCACATAGCATTCCAAGCACACGTGGAGCAGTAGTGTTAGCTTCAGGTAGCAAGAGCTGAGTCCAGAGGTGCCTTCTGCCCGGACCTATTTCTCCCTTGGTTTCACGTATGGAACCCGTTCCCCAGGCTCTCAGCCACGGTACTCCGTGTAATACTTCCTCCATCTAGAGGTCGACGGTAGCTAAAGCAGGGTTTCTCTACAGTGTTGTTTCTTCGAGTTAGAACACTAGCTGTTAGACTTCCATGCAAAAGTGGGGCTGCCGTGCTAGCGTGATGAAACACATGGGGAGTCGTGTTCTGCCTTCTGCTGGGGCCTGAGGCTCACTCACAAAAAGCTTTGGACTCCCTTGCAGGGCTCTCATGCACGCACACAACATAATGCTTCCACCTTCAAGAGCGGCTCTTTTAGCTGAAGCATGGATTCTCCAGCGAGTTTTTCCTTCGAGTTAGGCGGTTTTCATGAAGCCTGCACACACACCCGGGGCAACGGTACTAGCCCCATAACCATGGTGTGAGTTGAGAGCTGCCTTCTCTCCGGGCTGTCTCTCCCTCGATTTTAGGAAACGGAACCCGTCCCCAGGCTCTCACCCACCGTACACCCTAAACTGCTTCCTCCCACACAGAGGTCGTCGGTAGCTAAAGCACGGTTTCTCTTCAGTGTTGTTTCTCCGAGTTAGAACGCTTGCTATTAATGTCCACAATAGCCAAACTGTGGAAAGAGCCAAGATGTCCACCAACAGATGAATGGATAAAGAAGAGGGGGTATATATATATATATATATATACAATGGAATATTATGCAGCCATCAAAAGGAATGAGATCTTGCCATCTGCAACGACGTGGATGGAACTGGAGGGTATCATGCTGAGTGAAATAAGTCAAACAGAGAAAGACATGTATCATATGACCTCACTGATATGAGGAATTCTTAATCTCAGGAAACAAACTGAGGGTTGCTGGAGTGGGGGCTGGGGTGGGAGGGATGGGGTCACTGGGTGTTGGACACTGGGGAGGGTATGTGTTCTGGTAAGCGCTGTGAATTGTGCAAGACTGTTGAATCTCAGATCTGTACCTCTGAAACAAATAATGCAATATATGTTAAGAAAGAAAAAAAGAAGAAGAAGAATGTAGCAGGAGGGGAAGAATGAAGGGGGGAAAATCGGAGGGGGAAAAGAACCATGAGAGACGATGGACTCTGAAAAACAAACTGAGGGTTCTAGAGGGGAGGGGGGTGGGAGGATGGGTTAGCCTGGTGATGGGTATTGAGCAGGGCACGATCTGCATGGAGCACTGGGTGATATGCACAAACAATGAATCATGGAACACTATATCTAAAACTAATGATGTAATGTATGGGGATTAACATAACAATAAAAACATTTAATAATAATAATAATAAAGAACGCTTGCTATTAGACTTCCATGCAAAAGTGGGGCCGCGGTGCTAGCTTCATGAAACAAGTGGGGAGTCGTGTTCTGTCTTCTGCCGGGGCCTGAGTCCCACACGGAAAATGGGTCTGGACTCCCTTGCAGTGCTCTCACGCACGCACACAACAAAATGCTGCCACCCTCAGGAGCAGCTGTTTTACCTGCAGCACAGGCTCTCAACCGAGTTTTTCCTTCGAGTTAGGTGGCTGTGTTTAAGCCTGCACACACACCCTGGGCAATGGTACTAGCCCCATAACCATGATGTGATTTGAGAGCTGCCTTCTGTACCGGCCTGTCTCTCCCCGATATTACGATACTGAAACCGTCCCAGGGCTCTCAGCCACAGTACACCCTAAACTGCTTCGCCCACACAGAGGTCGACGGTAGCTAAAGCACGGCTTCTCTACAGTGTTGTTTCTTCGAGTTAGAACGCTAGCTATTAGACTTCCATGCAAAAGTGGGGCTGCCGTGCTAGCGTGATGAAACACATGGGGACTCGTGTTCTGCCTTTCGCTGGGGCCTGAGTCTCACTCGCAGAAAGCTTTGGACTCCCTTGCAGTGCTCTCACGCACGCACACAACAAAATGCTTGCACCCTCAGGAGCAGCTCTTTTACCTGCAGCACAGGCTCTCTACCGAGTTTTTCCTTCGAGTTAGGTGGCTGTGTTTAAGCCTGCACACACCACGGGGCAACGGAACTAGCCCCATAACCATGTAGTGAGTTCAGATCTGCCTTATGTGCCAGCCTGTCTCTCCCCCGATATGATGAAATGGAAACCGTCCCCAGGCTCTCAGCCACAGTACACCCTAAACTGCTTCGCCCACAGAGAGGTCGACGGTAGCTAAAGCACGGTTTCTCTACAGTGTTGTTTCTCCGAGTTAGAAAGCTAGCTGTTAGACTTCCATGCAAAA
The DNA here is from genome assembly GCF_964656455.1 of Halichoerus grypus. Taxonomy (NCBI): domain Eukaryota; kingdom Metazoa; phylum Chordata; class Mammalia; order Carnivora; family Phocidae; genus Halichoerus; species Halichoerus grypus. The sequence continues at coordinate 165,314,120 of NC_135714.1, read as the reverse complement.
GTGGGGCCGCAGTCCTAGCTTCATGGAGCAAGTGGGGAGTCGTGTTCTGGCTTCTTCCGGGGCCTGGGTCTCACAAGGAAAATGCTTTTGGACTCACTTGCAGTGCGCTCACGCATGCACACAGCAAAATGCGTCCACCCTGAGGCATGGCTCTTTTAGCCGAAGCAGGAATTCCCTACAGAGTTGTTCCTTTGAGTTAGGTGGTTGGCTTTAGGCCTGCAGGCACCCCCGGGGCAAGGGCACTAGCCTCATCAACCAGAGGTGACTTGAGAGCTGCCTTCCGCACCGGCCTGTTTCTCACTCCATTTCACGTCTGGGACCCTTTCCCCGGTCTCTCGTACACGAGCAGGGTCAAATTCCTCCTGCGTCAGGAACGGCAATGTTAACTCAAGCGCAGTCACTCTAGAGGATTGATTCTTGGTGTTAGTAGCCTGGGAACTAGGCATCCATGCACACAGGGTACAGCAGTGCTAATCTCCTCAAACAAGAGGTGAGTCGACAGCAGCCTTCCTTCCAGGCCTGCTTCTCACTCCGAGTTACGTTTAGGTTCCATTTCTCATGCTTTCACAAAAACACACAACAGATGAAGTGCACGCTCAGGAAGGGCGATCTTTGCTGAGGCACGGGTTCTCTACAGTTTTGTTCCTTTGCGTTGCGTGGATGGCACTGAGGACTCCACGCACACACGGGAGAGCCGATCTAGTTTCCCGAAACAAGAGTTGAGTCCATAGGGGTCTTCTGCCCATGCTTATTTCTCCCTCCGAATTCGGCTGGGACTCCTTCCCCAGGTTTGCACTCAAGCAGACTTGAAAATGCTGCCACCCTGTGGAGAGGCGAACGAGCTGAAGCTGGGGTTCTTGAGCGGCTTCTTTCTGCCAAATCAGTGTGGAGCCCTTAGCATTCCTAGGCACACATGGAGCCGAAGTGTTAGCTTCAGGTAACAAGAGCTGAGTCGAGAGGAGCCTTCTGGCCCGGACTCCTTCTCCCTCGGTTTCACGTAAGGAACCCGTTCCTCAGGCTCTCACCCACGGTAGCCTGGAAAGTGCTTCCTCCCTCAGAGAGGTGGATGGTAGCTAAAGCACGGTTTCTCTACCGTGTTGTTTCTTCCAGGGAGAACGCTAGCGATTAGATTTCCATGCAAAAGTAGGGCCGCAGTGCTAGCTAAATGAAACACACGGGGAGTCGTCTTCTGCCTTTTGCTGGGGCCTGAGTCTCACTCGCAGAAACTTTGGACTCCCTTGCAGTCCTCTCACGCACGCACACAACCAAATGCTTCCACCCTCAGGAGCGGCTGTTTGAGCTGAAGCACGGATTCTCTACCGTGTTTTTCCTTTGAGTTAGGTGGCTGTCTTTCAGCCTGCACACACACCCAGGGCAACGGTACTAGCCCCATAACCATGATGTGAGTTGAGAGCTGCCTTCTGTACCGGCCTGTCTCTCCCCCGATTTTACAAAATGGAAAATGTCCCCAGGCTCTCAGCCACAGTACACCCTAAACTGCTTCGCCCACAGAGAGGTCGACGGTAGCTAAAGCACGGTTTCTCTACTGTGTCGTTTCTTCGAGTTAGAACGCTAGCTCTTAGACTTCCATGCAAATGTGGGGCTGCCGTGCTAGCTTGGTAAAACTCATGGGGAGTCGTGTTCTGCCTTTCGCTGGGGCCTGAGTCTCACTCGCAAAATGCTTTGGACTCCCTTGCAGTGCTCTCACGCACGCACACAACAAAAGGCTTCCACCCTTAGGAGCAGCTGTTTTACCTGCAGCTCGGATTCCCTACCGAGTTTTTCCTTCGAGTTAAGTGGCTGTCTTTAAGCCTGCACACACCCACGGGGCAACGGAACTAGCCCCTTAAGCATGTAGTGAGTTGAGAGCTGCCTTCTGTACCGGACTGTCTCTCCCCCTATATTCCGAAATGGAAACCGTCCCCAGGCTGCCAGCCACAGTACACCCTAAACTGCTTCGCCCACACAGAGGTCGACGGTAGCTAAAGCACGACTTCTCTACAGTGTTGTTTCTTCGACTTAGAACGCTAGCTATTAGACTTCCCTGAAAAGTGGCGCTGCCGTGCTAGCGTGATGAAACACATGGGGAGTGGTGTTCTGCCTTTCGCTGGGGCCTGAGTCTCACTCGCAGAAAGCTTTGGACTCCCTTGCAGTGCTCTCACGCACGCACACAACAAAATGCTTGCACCCTCAGGAGCAGCTGTTTTACCTGCAGCACAGGCTCTCTACCGAGTTTTTCCTTCGAGTTAGGTGGCTGTGTTTAAGCCTGCACACACACCCTGGGCAACGGTAGTAGCCCCATAACCATGATGTGAGTTGAGAGCTGCCTTCTGTGCCGGCCTGTCCCTCCACCGATATTATGATATTGAAACCGTCCCAGGGCTCCCAACCTCGGTACACCCTAAACTGCTTCGCCCTCAGAGAGGTCGACGGTAGCTAAAGCACGGTTTCTCTACAGTGTTGTTTCTTCGACTTAGAAAGCTAACTATCAGACTTCCATGCAAAAGTGGGGCCGCAGTATTAGATTCATGGAGCAAGTGGGGAGTCGTGTTCTGGCTTCTTCTGGGGCCTGGGTCTCACAAGGAAAATGCTTTTGTACTCACTTGCTGTGCACTCACGCATGCACACCACACAATGCGTCCACCCTGAGGCATGGCTCTTTTAGCCGAAGCAGGAATTCTCTACAGAGTTGTTCCTTTGAGTTAGGCGGTTGGCTTATGGCCTGCAGGAACACACGGGGCAAGGGTACTGGCCGCATAAACAAGAGGTGAGTTGAGAGCTGCCTTCCGCACCGGCCTGTTTCTCACTCCATTTCACGTATGGGACCCTTTCCCCGGTCTCTCATACACGAACACTATACAACTCCTGCGGCTTCAGGAACTGCAATGTTAGCTAAAGCGCAGTAAAGCTACAGCATTGATTCTTGGTGTTAGTAGTCTGGTAGGCGAATGAGCTGCACCTGGGATTCTTGACAGGCTTGTTTCTTCCCAGTCAGTGTCGAGCACATAGCATTCCAAGCACACGTGGAGCAGTAGTGTTAGCTTCAGGTAGCAAGAGCTGAGTCCAGAGGTGCCTTCTGCCCGGACCTATTTCTCCCTTGGTTTCACGTATGGAACCCGTTCCCCAGGCTCTCAGCCACGGTACTCCGTGTAATACTTCCTCCATCTAGAGGTCGACGGTAGCTAAAGCAGGGTTTCTCTACAGTGTTGTTTCTTCGAGTTAGAACACTAGCTGTTAGACTTCCATGCAAAAGTGGGGCTGCCGTGCTAGCGTGATGAAACACATGGGGAGTCGTGTTCTGCCTTCTGCTGGGGCCTGAGGCTCACTCACAAAAAGCTTTGGACTCCCTTGCAGGGCTCTCATGCACGCACACAACATAATGCTTCCACCTTCAAGAGCGGCTCTTTTAGCTGAAGCATGGATTCTCCAGCGAGTTTTTCCTTCGAGTTAGGCGGTTTTCATGAAGCCTGCACACACACCCGGGGCAACGGTACTAGCCCCATAACCATGGTGTGAGTTGAGAGCTGCCTTCTCTCCGGGCTGTCTCTCCCTCGATTTTAGGAAACGGAACCCGTCCCCAGGCTCTCACCCACCGTACACCCTAAACTGCTTCCTCCCACACAGAGGTCGTCGGTAGCTAAAGCACGGTTTCTCTTCAGTGTTGTTTCTCCGAGTTAGAACGCTTGCTATTAATGTCCACAATAGCCAAACTGTGGAAAGAGCCAAGATGTCCACCAACAGATGAATGGATAAAGAAGAGGGGGTATATATATATATATATACAATGGAATATTATGCAGCCATCAAAAGGAATGAGATCTTGCCATCTGCAACGACGTGGATGGAACTGGAGGGTATCATGCTGAGCGAAATAAGTCAAACAGAGAAAGACATGTATCATATGACCTCACTGATATGAGGAATTCTTAATCTCAGGAAACAAACTGAGGGTTGCTGGAGTGGGGGCTGGGGTGGGAGGGATGGGGTCACTGGGTGTTGGACACTGGGGAGGGTATGTGTTCTGGTAAGCGCTGTGAATTGTGCAAGACTGTTGAATCTCAGATCTGTACCTCTGAAACAAATAATGCAATATATGTTAAGAAAGAAAAAAAGAAGAAGAAGAATGTAGCAGGAGGGGAAGAATGAAGGGGGGAAAATCGGAGGGGGAAAAGAACCATGAGAGACGATGGACTCTGAAAAACAAACTGAGGGTTCTAGAGGGGAGGGGGGTGGGAGGATGGGTTAGCCTGGTGATGGGTATTGAGCAGGGCACGATCTGCATGGAGCACTGGGTGATATGCACAAACAATGAATCATGGAACACTATATCTAAAACTAATGATGTAATGTATGGGGATTAACATAACAATAAAAACATTTAATAATAATAATAATAAAGAACGCTTGCTATTAGACTTCCATGCAAAAGTGGGGCCGCGGTGCTAGCTTCATGAAACAAGTGGGGAGTCGTGTTCTGTCTTCTGCCGGGGCCTGAGTCCCACACGGAAAATGGGTCTGGACTCCCTTGCAGTGCTCTCACGCACGCACACAACAAAATGCTGCCACCCTCAGGAGCAGCTGTTTTACCTGCAGCACAGGCTCTCAACCGAGTTTTTCCTTCGAGTTAGGTGGCTGTGTTTAAGCCTGCACACACACCCTGGGCAATGGTACTAGCCCCATAACCATGATGTGATTTGAGAGCTGCCTTCTGTACCGGCCTGTCTCTCCCCGATATTACGATACTGAAACCGTCCCAGGGCTCTCAGCCACAGTACACCCTAAACTGCTTCGCCCACACAGAGGTCGACGGTAGCTAAAGCACGGCTTCTCTACAGTGTTGTTTCTTCGACTTAGAACGCTAGCTATTAGACTTCCATGCAAAAGTGGGGCTGCCGTGCTAGCGTGATGAAACACATGGGGAGTCGTGTTCTGCCTTTCGCTGGGGCCTGAGTCTCACTCGCAAAAAGCTTTGGACTCCCTTGCAGTGCTCTCACGCACGCACACAACAAAATGCTTGCACCCTCAGGAGCAGCTCTTTTACCTGCAGCACAGGCTCTCTACCGAGTTTTTCCTTCGAGTTAGGTGGCTGTGTTTAAGCCTGCACACACCCACGGGGCAACGGAACTAGCCCCATAACCATGTAGTGAGTTCAGATCTGCCTTATGTGCCAGCCTGTCTCTCCCCCGATATGATGAAATGGAAACCGTCCCCAGGCTCTCAGCCACAGTACACCCTAAACTGCTTCGCCCACAGAGAGGTCGACGGTAGCTAAAGCACGGTTTCTCTACAGTGTTGTTTCTCCGAGTTAGAAAGCTAGCTGTTAGACTTCCATGCAAAAGTGGGGCCGCAGTCCTAGCTTCATGGAGCAAGTGGGGAGTCGTGTTCTGGCTTCTTCCGGGGCCTGGGTCTCACAAGGAAAATGCTTTTGGACTCACTTGCAGTGCGCTCACGCATGCACACAGCAAAATGCGTCCACCCTGAGGCATGGCTCTTTTAGCCGAAGCAGGAATTCCCTACAGAGTTGTTCCTTTGAGTTAGGTGGTTGGCTTTAGGCCTGCAGGCACCCCCGGGGCAAGGGCACTAGCCTCATCAACCAGAGGTGACTTGAGAGCTGCCTTCCGCACCGGCCTGTTTCTCACTCCATTTCACGTCTGGGACCCTTTCCCCGGTCTCTCGTACACGAGCAGGGTCAAATTCCTCCTGCTTCAGGAACGGCAATGTTAACTCAAGCGCAGTCACTCTAGAGGATTGATTCTTGGTGTTAGTAGCCTGGGAACTAGGCATCCAGGCACACAGGGTACAGCAGTGCTAATCTCCTCAAACAAGAGGTGAGTCGACAGCAGCCTTCCTTCCAGGCCTGCTTCTCACTCCGAGTTACGTTTAGGTTCCATTTCTCATGCTTTCACAAAAACACACAACAGATGAAGTGCACGCTCAGGAAGGGCGATCTTTGCTGAGGCACGGGTTCTCTACAGTTTTGTTCCTTTGCGTTGCGTGGATGGCACTGAGGACTCCACGCACACACGGGAGAGCCGATCTAGTTTCCCGAAACAAGAGTTGAGTCCATAGGGGCCTTCTGCCCATGCTTATTTCTCCCTCCGAATTCGGCTGGGACTCCTTCCCCAGGTTTGCACTCAAGCAGACTTGAAAATGCTGCCACCCTGTGGAGAGGCGAACGAGCTGAAGCTGGGGTTCTTGAGCGGCTTCTTTCTGCCAAATCAGTGTGGAGCCCTTAGCATTCCTAGGCACACATGGAGCCGAAGTGTTAGCTTCAGGTAACAAGAGCTGAGTCGAGAGGAGCCTTCTGGCCCGGACTCCTTCTCCCTCGGTTTCACGTAAGGAACCCGTTCCTCAGGCTCTCACCCACGGTAGCCTGGAAAGTGCTTCCTCCCTCAGAGAGGTGGATGGTAGCTAAAGCACGGTTTCTCTACCGTGTTGTTTCTTCCAGGGAGAACGCTAGCGATTAGATTTCCATGCAAAAGTAGGGCCGCAGTGCTAGCTAAATGAAACACACGGGGAGTCGTCTTCTGCCTTTTGCTGGGGCCTGAGTCTCACTCGCAGAAACTTTGGACTCCCTTGCAGTCCTCTCACGCACGCACACAACCAAATGCTTCCACCCTCAGGAGCGGCTGTTTGAGCTGAAGCACGGATTCTCTACCGTGTTTTTCCTTTGAGTTAGGTGGCTGTCTTTCAGCCTGCACACACACCCAGGGCAACGGTACTAGCCCCATAACCATGATGTGAGTTGAGAGCTGCCTTCTGTACCGGCCTGTCTCTCCCCCGATTTTACAAAATGGAAAATGTCCCCAGGCTCTCAGCCACAGTACACCCTAAACTGCTTCGCCCACAGAGAGGTCGACGGTAGCTAAAGCACGGTTTCTCTACTGTGTCGTTTCTTCGAGTTAGAACGCTAGCTCTTAGACTTCCATGCAAATGTGGGGCTGCCGTGCTAGCTTGGTAAAACACATGGGGAGTCGTGTTCTGCCTTTCGCTGGGGCCTGAGTCTCACTCGCAAAATGCTTTGGACTCCCTTGCAGTGCTCTCACGCACGCACACATCAAAAGGCTTCCACCCTTAGGAGCAGCTGTTTTACCTGCAGCTCGGATTCCCTACCGAGTTTTTCCTTCGAGTTAACTGGCTGTCTTTAAGCCTGCACACACCCACGGGGCAACGGAACTAGCCCCTTAAGCATGTAGTGAGTTGAGAGCTGCCTTCTGTACCGGACTGTCTCTCCCCCTATATTCCGAAATGGAAACCGTCCCCAGGCTGCCAGCCACAGTACACCCTAAACTGCTTCGCCCACACAGAGGTCGACGGTAGCTAAAGCACGGCTTCTCTACAGTGTTGTTTCTTCGACTTAGAACGCTAGCTATTAGACTTCCCTGAAAAGTGGCGCTGCCGTGCTAGCTTGATGAAACACATGGGGAGTGGTGTTCTGCCTTTCGCTGGGGCCTGAGTCTCACTCGCAGAAAGCTTTGGACTCCCTTGCAGTGCTCTCACGCACGCACACAACAAAATGCTTGCACCCTCAGGAGCAGCTGTTTTACCTGCAGCACAGGCTCTCTACCGAGTTTTTCCTTCGAGTTAGGTGGCTGTGTTTAAGCCTGCACACACACCCTGGGCAACGGTAGTAGCCCCATAACCATGATGTGAGTTGAGAGCTGCCTTCTGTGCCGGCCTGTCCCTCCACCGATATTATGGTATTGAAACCGTCCCAGGGCTCCCAACCTCAGTACACCCTAAACTGCTTCGCCCTCAGAGAGGTCGACGGTAGCTAAAGCACGGTTTCTCTACAGTGTTGTTTCTTCGACTTAGAAAGCTAACTATCAGACTTCCATGCAAAAGTGGGGCCGCAGTATTAGATTCATGGAGCAAGTGGGGAGTCGTGTTCTGGCTTCTTCTGGGGCCTGGGTCTCACAAGGAAAATGCTTTTGGACTCACTTGCTGTGCACTCACGCATGCACACCACACAATGCGTCCACCCTGAGGCATGGCTCTTTTAGCCGAAGCAGGAATTCTCTACAGAGTTGTTCCTTTGAGTTAGGCGGTTGGCTTATGGCCTGCAGGAACACACGGGGCAAGGGTACTGGCCGCATAAACAAGAGGTGAGTTGAGAGCTGCCTTCCGCACCGGCCTGTTTCTCACTCCATTTCACGTATGGGACCCTTTCCCCGGTCTCTCATACACGAACACTATACAACTCCTGCGGCTTCAGGAACTGCAATGTTAGCTAAAGCGCAGTAACGCTACAGCATTGATTCTTGGTGTTAGTAGTCTGGTAGGCGAATGAGCTGCACCTGGGATTCTTGACAGGCTTGTTTCTTCCCAGTCAGTGTCGAGCACATAGCATTCCAAGCACACGTGGAGCAGTAGTGTTAGCTTCAGGTAGCAAGAGCTGAGTCCAGAGGTGCCTTCTGCCCGGACCTATTTCTCCCTTGGTTTCACGTATGGAACCCGTTCCCCAGGCTCTCAGCCACGGTACTCCGTGTAATACTTCCTCCATCTAGAGGTCGACGGTAGCTAAAGCAGGGTTTCTCTACAGTGTTGTTTCTTCGAGTTAGAACACTAGCTGTTAGACTTCCATGCAAAAGTGGGGCTGCCGTGCTAGCGTGATGAAACACATGGGGAGTCGTGTTCTGCCTTCTGCTGGGGCCTGAGGCTCACTCACAAAAAGCTTTGGACTCCCTTGCAGGGCTCTCATGCACGCACACAACATAATGCTTCCACCTTCAAGAGCGGCTCTTTTAGCTGAAGCATGGATTCTCCAGCGAGTTTTTCCTTCGAGTTAGGCGGTTTTCATGAAGCCTGCACACACACCCGGGGCAACGGTACTAGCCCCATAACCATGGTGTGAGTTGAGAGCTGCCTTCTCTCCGGGCTGTCTCTCCCTCGATTTTAGGAAACGGAACCCGTCCCCAGGCTCTCACCCACCGTACACCCTAAACTGCTTCCTCCCACACAGAGGTCGTCGGTAGCTAAAGCACGGTTTCTCTTCAGTGTTGTTTCTCCGAGTTAGAACGCTTGCTATTAATGTCCACAATAGCCAAACTGTGGAAAGAGCCAAGATGTCCACCAACAGATGAATGGATAAAGAAGAGGGGGTATATATATATATATACAATGGAATATTATGCAGCCATCAAAAGGAATGAGATCTTGCCATCTGCAACGACGTGGATGGAACTGGAGGGTATCATGCTGAGCGAAATAAGTCAAACAGAGAAAGACATGTATCATATGACCTCACTGATATGAGGAATTCTTAATCTCAGGAAACAAACTGAGGGTTGCTGGAGTGGGGGCTGGGGTGGGAGGGATGGGGTCACTGGGTGTTGGACACTGGGGAGGGTATGTGTTCTGGTAAGCGCTGTGAATTGTGCAAGACTGTTGAATCTCAGATCTGTACCTCTGAAACAAATAATGCAATATATGTTAAGAAAGAAAAAAAGAAGAAGAAGAATGTAGCAGGAGGGGAAAAATGAAGGGGGGAAAATCGGAGGGGGAAAAGAACCATGAGAGACGATGGACTCTGAAAAACAAACTGAGGGTTCTAGAGGGGAGGGGGGTGGGAGGATGGGTTAGCCTGGTGATGGGTATTGAGCAGGGCACGATCTGCATGGAGCACTGGGTGATATGCACAAACAATGAATCATGGAACACTATATCTAAAACTAATGATGTAATGTATGGGGATTAACATAACAATAAAAACATTTAATAATAATAATAATAAAGAACGCTTGCTATTAGACTTCCATGCAAAAGTGGGGCCGCGGTGCTAGCTTCATGAAACAAGTGGGGAGTCGTGTTCTGTCTTCTGCCGGGGCCTGAGTCCCACACGGAAAATGGGTCTGGACTCCCTTGCAGTGCTCTCACGCACGCACACAACAAAATGCTGCCACCCTCAGGAGCAGCTGTTTTACCTGCAGCACAGGCTCTCAACCGAGTTTTTCCTTCGAGTTAGGTGGCTGTGTTTAAGCCTGCACACACACCCTGGGCAATGGTACTAGCCCCATAACCATGATGTGATTTGAGAGCTGCCTTCTGTACCGGCCTGTCTCTCCCCGATATTACGATACTGAAACCGTCCCAGGGCTCTCAGCCACAGTACACCCTAAACTGCTTCGCCCACACAGAGGTCGACGGTAGCTAAAGCACGGCTTCTCTACAGTGTTGTTTCTTCGAGTTAGAACGCTAGCTATTAGACTTCCATGCAAAAGTGGGGCTGCCGTGCTAGCGTGATGAAACACATGGGGAGTCGTGTTCTGCCTTTCGCTGGGGCCTGAGTCTCACTCGCAAAAAGCTTTGGACTCCCTTGCAGTGCTCTCACGCACGCACACAACAAAATGCTTGCACCCTCAGGAGCAGCTCTTTTACCTGCAGCACAGGCTCTCTACCGAGTTTTTCCTTCGAGTTAGGTGGCTGTGTTTAAGCCTGCACACACCCACGGGGCAACGGAACTAGCCCCATAACCATGTAGTGAGTTCAGATCTGCCTTATGTGCCAGCCTGTCTCTCCCCCGATATTATGAAATGGAAACCGTCCCCAGGCTCTCAGCCACAGTACACCCTAAACTGCTTCGCCCACAGAGAGGTCGACGGTAGCTAAAGCACGGTTTCTCTACAGTGTTGTTTCTCCGAGTTAGAAAGCTAGCTGTTAGACTTCCATGCAAAAGTGGGGCCGCAGTCCTAGCTTCATGGAGCAAGTGGGGAGTCGTGTTCTGGCTTCTTCCGGGGCCTGGGTCTCACAAGGAAAATGCTTTTGGACTCACTTGCAGTGCGCTCACGCATGCACACAGCAAAATGCGTCCACCCTGAGGCATGGCTCTTTTAGCCGAAGCAGGAATTCCCTACAGAGTTGTTCCTTTGAGTTAGGTGGTTGGCTTTAGGCCTGCAGGCACCCCCGGGGCAAGGGCACTAGCCTCATCAACCAGAGGTGACTTGAGAGCTGCCTTCCGCACCGGCCTGTTTCTCACTCCATTTCACGTCTGGGACCCTTTCCCCGGTCTCTCGTACACGAGCAGGGTCAAATTCCTCCTGCTTCAGGAACGGCAATGTTAACTCAAGCGCAGTCACTCTAGAGGATTGATTCTTGGTGTTAGTAGCCTGGGAACTAGGCATCCAGGCACACAGGGTACAGCAGTGCTAATCTCCTCAAACAAGAGGTGAGTCGACAGCAGCCTTCCTTCCAGGCCTGCTTCTCACTCCGAGTTACGTTTAGGTTCCATTTCTCATGCTTTCACAAAAACACACAACAGATGAAGTGCACGCTCAGGAAGGGCGATCTTTGCTGAGGCACGGGTTCTCTACAGTTTTGTTCCTTTGCGTTGCGTGGATGGCACTGAGGACTCCACGCACACACGGGAGAGCCGATCTAGTTTCCCGAAACAAGAGTTGAGTCCATAGGGGCCTTCTGCCCATGCTTATTTCTCCCTCCGAATTCGGCTGGGACTCCTTCCCCAGGTTTGCACTCAAGCAGACTTGAAAATGCTGCCACCCTGTGGAGAGGCGAACGAGCTGAAGCTGGGGTTCTTGAGCGGCTTCTTTCTGCCAAATCAGTGTGGAGCCCTTAGCATTCCTATGCACACATGGAGCCGAAGTGTTAGCTTCAGGTAACAGGAGCTGAGTCGAGAGGAGCCTTCTGGCCCGGACTCCTTCTCCCTCGGTTTCACGTAAGGAACCCGTTCCTCAGGCTCTCACCCACGGTAGCCTGGAAAGTGCTTCCTCCCTCAGAGAGGTGGATGGTAGCTAAAGCACGGTTTCTCTACCGTGTTGTTTCTTCCAGGGAGAACGCTAGCGATTAGATTTCCATGCAAAAGTAGGGCCGCAGTGCTAGCTAAATGAAACACACGGGGAGTCGTCTTCTGCCTTTTGCTGGGGCCTGAGTCTCACTCGCAGAAACTTTGGACTCCCTTGCAGTCCTCTCACGCACGCACACAACCAAATGCTTCCACCCTCAGGAGCGGCTGTTTGAGCTGAAGCACGGATTCTCTACCGTGTTTTTCCTTTGAGTTAGGTGGCTGTCTTTCAGCCTGCACACACACCCAGGGCAACGGTACTAGCCCCATAACCATGATGTGAGTTGAGAGCTGCCTTCTGTACCGGCCTGTCTCTCCCCCGATTTTACAAAATGGAAAATGTCCCCAGGCTCTCAGCCACAGTACACCCTAAACTGCTTCGCCCACAGAGAGGTCGACGGTAGCTAAAGCACGGTTTCTCTACTGTGTCGTTTCTTCGAGTTAGAACGCTAGCTCTTAGACTTCCATGCAAATGTGGGGCTGCCGTGCTAGCTTGGTAAAACACATGGGGAGTCGTGTTCTGCCTTTCGCTGGGGCCTGAGTCTCACTCGCAAAATGCTTTGGACTCCCTTGCAGTGCTCTCACGCACGCACACAACAAAAGGCTTCCACCCTTAGGAGCAGCTGTTTTACCTGCAGCTCGGATTCCCTACCGAGTTTTTCCTTCGAGTTAAGTGGCTGTCTTTAAGCCTGCACACACCCACGGGGCAACGGAACTAGCCCCTTAAGCATGTAGTGAGTTGAGAGCTGCCTTCTGTACCGGACTGTCTCTCCCCCTATATTCCGAAATGGAAACCGTCCCCAGGCTGCCAGCCACAGTACACCCTAAACTGCTTCGCCCACACAGAGGTCGACGGTAGCTAAAGCACGGCTTCTCTACAGTGTTGTTTCTTCGACTTAGAACGCTAGCTATTAGACTTCCCTGAAAAGTGGCGCTGCCGTGCTAGCTTGATGAAACACATGGGGAGTGGTGTTCTGCCTTTCGCTGGGGCCTGAATCTCACTCGCAGAAAGCTTTGGACTCCCTTGCAGTGCTCTCACGCACGCACACAACAAAATGCTTCCACCCTCAGGAGCAGCTGTTTTACCTGCAGCACAGGCTCTCTACCGAGTTTTTCCTTCGAGTTAGGTGGCTGTGTTTAAGCCTGCACACACACCCTGGGCAACGGTAGTAGCCCCATAACCATGATGTGAGTTGAGAGCTGCCTTCTGTGCCGGCCTGTCCCTCCACCGATATTATGATATTGAAACCGTCCCAGGGCTCCCAACCTCAGTACACCCTAAACTGCTTCGCCCTCAGAGAGGTCGACGGTAGCTAAAGCACGGTTTCTCTACAGTGTTGTTTCTTCGACTTAGAAAGCTAACTATCAGACTTCCATGCAAAAGTGGGGCCGCAGTATTAGATTCATGGAGCAAGTGGGGAGTCGTGTTCTGGCTTCTTCTGGGGCCTGGGTCTCACAAGGAAAATGCTTTTGGACTCACTTGCTGTGCACTCACGCATGCACACCACACAATGCGTCCACCCTGAGGCATGGCTCTTTTAGCCGAAGCAGGAATTCTCTACAGAGTTGTTCCTTTGAGTTAGGCGGTTGGCTTATGGCCTGCAGGAACACACGGGGCAAGGGTACTGGCCGCATAAACAAGAGGTGAGTTGAGAGCTGCCTTCCGCACCGGCCTGTTTCTCACTCTATTTCACGTATGGGACCCTTTCCCCGGTCTCTCATACACGAACATTATACAACTCCTGCGGCTTCAGGAACTGCAATGTTAGCTAAAGCGCAGTAACGCTACAGCATTGATTCTTGGTGTTAGTAGTCTGGTAGGCGAATGAGCTGCACCTGGGATTCTTGACAGGCTTGTTTCTTCCCAGTCAGTGTCGAGCACATAGCATTCCAAGCACACGTGGAGCAGTAGTGTTAGCTTCAGGTAGCAAGAGCTGAGTCCAGAGGTGCCTTCTGCCCGGACCTATTTCTCCCTTGGTTTCACGTATGGAACCCGTTCCCCAGGCTCTCAGCCACGGTACTCCGTGTAATACTTCCTCCATCTAGAGGTCGACGGTAGCTAAAGCAGGGTTTCTCTACAGTGTTGTTTCTTCGAGTTAGAACACTAGCTGTTAGACTTCCATGCAAAAGTGGGGCTGCCGTGCTAGCGTGATGAAACACATGGGGAGTCGTGTTCTGCCTTCTGCTGGGGCCTGAGGCTCACTCACAAAAAGCTTTGGACTCCCTTGCAGGGCTCTCATGCACGCACACAACATAATGCTTCCACCTTCAAGAGCGGCTCTTTTAGCTGAAGCATGGATTCTCCAGCGAGTTTTTCCTTCGAGTTAGGCGGTTTTCATGAAGCCTGCACACACACCCGGGGCAACGGTACTAGCCCCATAACCATGGTGTGAGTTGAGAGCTGCCTTCTCTCCGGGCTGTCTCTCCCTCGATTTTAGGAAACGGAACCCGTCCCCAGGCTCTCACCCACCGTACACCCTAAACTGCTTCCTCCCACACAGAGGTCGTCGGTAGCTAAAGCACGGTTTCTCTTCAGTGTTGTTTCTCCGAGTTAGAACGCTTGCTATTAATGTCCACAATAGCCAAACTGTGGAAAGAGCCAAGATGTCCACCAACAGATGAATGGATAAAGAAGAGGGGGTATATATATATATATATATACAATGGAATATTATGCAGCCATCAAAAGGAATGAGATCTTGCCCTCTGCAACGACGTGGATGGAACTGGAGGGTATCATGCTGAGCGAAATAAGTCAAACAGAGAAAGACATGTATCATATGACCTCACTGATATGAGGAATTCTTAATCTCAGGAAACAAACTGAGGGTTGCTGGAGTGGGGGCTGGGGTGGGAGGGATGGGGTCACTGGGTGTTGGACACTGGGGAGGGTATGTGTTCTGGTAAGCGCTGTGAATTGTGCAAGACTGTTGAATCTCAGATCTGTACCTCTGAAACAAATAATGCAATATATGTTAAGAAAGAAAAAAAGAAGAAGAAGAATGTAGCAGGAGGGGAAGAATGAAGGGGGGAAAATCGGAGGGGGAAAAGAACCATGAGAGACGATGGACTCTGAAAAACAAACTGAGGGTTCTAGAGGGGAGGGGGGTGGGAGGATGGGTTAGCCTGGTGATGGGTATTGAGCAGGGCACGATCTGCATGGAGCACTGGGTGATATGCACAAACAATGAATCATGGAACACTATATCTAAAACTAATGATGTAATGTATGGGGATTAACATAACAATAAAAACATTTAATAATAATAATAATAAAGAACGCTTGCTATTAGACTTCCATGCAAAAGTGGGGCCGCAGTGCTAGCTTCATGAAACAAGTGGGGAGTCGTGTTCTGTCTTCTGCCGGGGCCTGAGTCCCACACGGAAAATGGGTCTGGACTCCCTTGCAGTGCTCTCACGCACGCACACAACAAAATGCTGCCACCCTCAGGAGCAGCTGTTTTACCTGCAGCACAGGCTCTCAACCGAGTTTTTCCTTCGAGTTAGGTGGCTGTGTTTAAGCCTGCACACACACCCTGGGCAATGGTACTAGCCCCATAACCATGATGTGATTTGAGAGCTGCCTTCTGTACCGGCCTGTCTCTCCCCGATATTACGATATTGAAACCGTCCCAGGGCTCTCAGCCACAGTACACCCTAAACTGCTTCGCCCACACAGAGGTCGACGGTAGCTAAAGCACGGCTTCTCTACAGTGTTGTTTCTTCGAGTTAGAACGCTAGCTATTAGACTTCCATGCAAAAGTGGGGCTGCCGTGCTAGCGTGATGAAACACATGGGGAGTCGTGTTCTGCCTTTCGCTGGGGCCTGAGTCTCACTCGCAAAAAGCTTTGGACTCCCTTGCAGTGCTCTCACGCACGCACACAACAAAATGCTTGCACCCTCAGGAGCAGCTCTTTTACCTGCAGCACAGGCTCTCTACCGAGTTTTTCCTTCGAGTTAGGTGGCTGTGTTTAAGCCTGCACACACCCACGGGGCAACGGAACTAGCCCCATAACCATGTAGTGAGTTCAGATCTGCCTTATGTGCCAGCCTGTCTCTCCCCCGATATGATGAAATGGAAACCGTCCCCAGGCTCTCAGCCACAGTACACCCTAAACTGCTTCGCCCACAGAGAGGTCGACGGTAGCTAAAGCACGGTTTCTCTACAGTGTTGTTTCTCCGAGTTAGAAAGCTAGCTGTTAGACTTCCATGCAAAAGTGGGGCCGCAGTCCTAGCTTCATGGAGCAAGTGGGGAGTCGTGTTCTGGCTTCTTCCGGGGCCTGGGTCTCACAAGGAAAATGCTTTTGGACTCACTTGCAGTGCGCTCACGCATGCACACAGCAAAATGCGTCCACCCTGAGGCATGGCTCTTTTAGCCGAAGCAGGAATTCCCTACAGAGTTGTTCCTTTGAGTTAGGTGGTTGGCTTTAGGCCTGCAGGCACCCCCGGGGCAAGGGCACTAGCCTCATCAACCAGAGGTGACTTGAGAGCTGCCTTCCGCACCGGCCTGTTTCTCACTCCATTTCACGTCTGGGACCCTTTCCCCGGTCTCTCGTACACGAGCAGGGTCAAATTCCTCCTGCTTCAGGAACGGCAATGTTAACTCAAGCGCAGTCACTCTAGAGGATTGATTCTTGGTGTTAGTAGCCTGGGAACTAGGCATCCAGGCACACAGGGTACAGCAGTGCTAATCTCCTCAAACAAGAGGTGAGTCGACAGCAGCCTTCCTTCCAGGCCTGCTTCTCACTCCGAGTTACGTTTAGGTTCCATTTCTCATGCTTTCACAAAAACACACAACAGATGAAGTGCACGCTCAGGAAGGGCGATCTTTGCTGAGGCACGGGTTCTCTACAGTTTTGTTCCTTTGCGTTGCGTGGATGGCACTGAGGACTCCACGCACACACGGGAGAGCCGATCTAGTTTCCCGAAACAAGAGTTGAGTCCATAGGGGCCTTCTGCCCATGCTTATTTCTCCCTCCGAATTCGGCTGGGACTCCTTCCCCAGGTTTGCACTCAAGCAGACTTGAAAATGCTGCCACCCTGTGGAGAGGCGAACGAGCTGAAGCTGGGGTTCTTGAGCGGCTTCTTTCTGCCAAATCAGTGTGGAGCCCTTAGCATTCCTATGCACACATGGAGCCGAAGTGTTAGCTTCAGGTAACAGGAGCTGAGTCGAGAGGAGCCTTCTGGCCCGGACTCCTTCTCCCTCGGTTTCACGTAAGGAACCCGTTCCTCAGGCTCTCACCCACGGTAGCCTGGAAAGTGCTTCCTCCCTCAGAGAGGTGGATGGTAGCTAAAGCACGGTTTCTCTACCGTGTTGTTTCTTCCAGGGAGAACGCTAGCGATTAGATTTCCATGCAAAAGTAGGGCCGCAGTGCTAGCTAAATGAAACACACGGGGAGTCGTCTTCTGCCTTTTGCTGGGGCCTGAGTCTCACTCGCAGAAACTTTGGACTCCCTTGCAGTCCTCTCACGCACGCACACAACCAAATGCTTCCACCCTCAGGAGCGGCTGTTTGAGCTGAAGCACGGATTCTCTACCGTGTTTTTCCTTTGAGTTAGGTGGCTGTCTTTCAGCCTGCACACACACCCAGGGCAACGGTACTAGCCCCATAACCATGATGTGAGTTGAGAGCTGCCTTCTGTACCGGCCTGTCTCTCCCCCGATTTTACAAAATGGAAAATGTCCCCAGGCTCTCAGCCACAGTACACCCTAAACTGCTTCGCCCACAGAGAGGTCGACGGTAGCTAAAGCACGGTTTCTCTACTGTGTCGTTTCTTCGAGTTAGAACGCTAGCTCTTAGACTTCCATGCAAATGTGGGGCTGCCGTGCTAGCTTGGTAAAACACATGGGGAGTCGTGTTCTGCCTTTCGCTGGGGCCTGAGTCTCACTCGCAAAATGCTTTGGACTCCCTTGCAGTGCTCTCACGCACGCACACAACAAAAGGCTTCCACCCTTAGGAGCAGCTGTTTTACCTGCAGCTCGGATTCCCTACCGAGTTTTTCCTTCGAGTTAAGTGGCTGTCTTTAAGCCTGCACACACCCACGGGGCAACGGAACTAGCCCCTTAAGCATGTAGTGAGTTGAGAGCTGCCTTCTGTACCGGACTGTCTCTCCCCCTATATTCCGAAATGGAAACCGTCCCCAGGCTGCCAGCCACAGTACACCCTAAACTGCTTCGCCCACACAGAGGTCGACGGTAGCTAAAGCACGGCTTCTCTACAGTGTTGTTTCTTCGACTTAGAACGCTAGCTATTAGACTTCCCTGAAAAGTGGCGCTGCCGTGCTAGCTTGATGAAACACATGGGGAGTGGTGTTCTGCCTTTCGCTGGGGCCTGAGTCTCACTCGCAGAAAGCTTTGGACTCCCTTGCAGTGCTCTCACGCACACACACAACAAAATGCTTCCACCCTCAGGAGCAGCTGTTTTACCTGCAGCACAGGCTCTCTACCGAGTTTTTCCTTCGAGTTAGGTGGCTGTGTTTAAGCCTGCACACACACCCTGGGCAACGGTAGTAGCCCCATAACCATGATGTGAGTTGAGAGCTGCCTTCTGTGCCGGCCTGTCCCTCCACCGATATTATGATATTGAAACCGTCCCAGGGCTCCCAACCTCGGTACACCCTAAACTGCTTCGCCCTCAGAGAGGTCGACGGTAGCTAAAGCACGGTTTCTCTACAGTGTTGTTTCTTCGACTTAGAAAGCTAACTATCAGACTTCCATGCAAAAGTGGGGCCGCAGTATTAGATTCATGGAGCAAGTGGGGAGTCGTGTTCTGGCTTCTTCTGGGGCCTGGGTCTCACAAGGAAAATGCTTTTGGACTCACTTGCTGTGCACTCACGCATGCACACCACACAATGCGTCCACCCTGAGGCATGGCTCTTTTAGCCGAAGCAGGAATTCTCTACAGAGTTGTTCCTTTGAGTTAGGCGGTTGGCTTATGGCCTGCAGGAACACACGGGGCAAGGGTACTGGCCTCATAAACAAGAGGTGAGTTGAGAGCTGCCTTCCGCACCGGCCTGTTTCTCACTCCATTTCACGTATGGGACCCTTTCCCCGGTCTCTCATACACGAACACTATACAACTCCTGCGGCTTCAGGAACTGCAATGTTAGCTAAAGCGCAGTAAAGCTACAGCATTGATTCTTGGTGTTAGTAGTCTGGTAGGCGAATGAGCTGCACCTGGGATTCTTGACAGGCTTGTTTCTTCCCAGTCAGTGTCGAGCACATAGCATTCCAAGCACACATGGAGCAGTAGTGTTAGCTTCAGGTAGCAAGAGCTGAGTCCAGAGGTGCCTTCTGCCCGGACCTATTTCTCCCTTGGTTTCACGTATGGAACCCGTTCCCCAGGCTCTCAGCCACGGTACTCCGTGTAATACTTCCTCCATCTAGAGGTCGACGGTAGCTAAAGCAGGGTTTCTCTACAGTGTTGTTTCTTCGAGTTAGAACACTAGCTGTTAGACTTCCATGCAAAAGTGGGGCTGCCGTGCTAGCGTGATGAAACACATGGGGAGTCGTGTTCTGCCTTCTGCTGGGGCCTGAGGCTCACTCACAAAAAGCTTTGGACTCCCTTGCAGGGCTCTCATGCACGCACACAACATAATGCTTCCACCTTCAAGAGCGGCTCTTTTAGCTGAAGCATGGATTCTCCAGCGAGTTTTTCCTTCGAGTTAGGCGGTTTTCATGAAGCCTGCACACACACCCGGGGCAACGGTACTAGCCCCATAACCATGGTGTGAGTTGAGAGCTGCCTTCTCTCCGGGCTGTCTCTCCCTCGATTTTAGGAAACGGAACCCGTCCCCAGGCTCTCACCCACCGTACACCCTAAACTGCTTCCTCCCACACAGAGGTCGTCGGTAGCTAAAGCACGGTTTCTCTTCAGTGTTGTTTCTCCGAGTTAGAACGCTTGCTATTAATGTCCACAATAGCCAAACTGTGGAAAGAGCCAAGATGTCCACCAACAGATGAATGGATAAAGAAGAGGGGGTATATATATATATACAATGGAATATTATGCAGCCATCAAAAGGAATGAGATCTTGCCATCTGCAACGACGTGGATGGAACTGGAGGGTATCATGCTGAGCGAAATAAGTCAAACAGAGAAAGACATGTATCATATGACCTCACTGATATGAGGAATTCTTAATCTCAGGAAACAAACTGAGGGTTGCTGGAGTGGGGGCTGGGGTGGGAGGGATGGGGTCACTGGGTGTTGGACACTGGGGAGGGTATGTGTTCTGGTAAGCGCTGTGAATTGTGCAAGACTGTTGAATCTCAGATCTGTACCTCTGAAACAAATAATGCAATATATGTTAAGAAAGAAAAAAAGAAGAAGAAGAATGTAGCAGGAGGGGAAGAATGAAGGGGGGAAAATCGGAGGGGGAAAAGAACCATGAGAGACGATGGACTCTGAAAAACAAACTGAGGGTTCTAGAGGGGAGGGGGGTGGGAGGATGGGTTAGCCTGGTGATGGGTATTGAGCAGGGCACGATCTGCATGGAGCACTGGGTGATATGCACAAACAATGAATCATGGAACACTATATCTAAAACTAATGATGTAATGTATGGGGATTAACATAACAATAAAAACATTTAATAATAATAATAATAAAGAACGCTTGCTATTAGACTTCCATGCAAAAGTGGGGCCGCGGTGCTAGCTTCATGAAACAAGTGGGGAGTCGTGTTCTGTCTTCTGCCGGGGCCTGAGTCCCACACGGAAAATGGGTCTGGACTCCCTTGCAGTGCTCTCACGCACGCACACAACAAAATGCTGCCACCCTCAGGAGCAGCTGTTTTACCTGCAGCACAGGCTCTCAACCGAGTTTTTCCTTCGAGTTAGGTGGCTGTGTTTAAGCCTGCACACACACCCTGGGCAATGGTACTAGCCCCATAACCATGATGTGATTTGAGAGCTGCCTTCTGTACCGGCCTGTCTCTCCCCGATATTACGATACTGAAACCGTCCCAGGGCTCTCAGCCACAGTACACCCTAAACTGCTTCGCCCACACAGAGGTCGACGGTAGCTAAAGCACGGCTTCTCTACAGTGTTGTTTCTTCGAGTTAGAACGCTAGCTATTAGACTTCCATGCAAAAGTGGGGCTGCCGTGCTAGCGTGATGAAACACATGGGGAGTCGTGTTCTGCCTTTCGCTGGGGCCTGAGTCTCACTCGCAAAAAGCTTTGGACTCCCTTGCAGTGCTCTCACGCACGCACACAACAAAATGCTTGCACCCTCAGGAGCAGCTCTTTTACCTGCAGCACAGGCTCTCTACCCAGTTTTTCCTTCGAGTTAGGTGGCTGTGTTTAAGCCTGCACACACCCACGGGGCAACGGAACTAGCCCCATAACCATGTAGTGAGTTCAGATCTGCCTTATGTGCCAGCCTGTCTCTCCCCCGATATGATGAAATGGAAACCGTCCCCAGGCTCTCAGCCACAGTACACCCTAAACTGCTTCGCCCACAGAGAGGTCGACGGTAGCTAAAGCACGGTTTCTCTACAGTGTTGTTTCTCCGAGTTAGAAAGCTAGCTGTTAGACTTCCATGCAAAAGTGGGGCCGCAGTCCTAGCTTCATGGAGCAAGTGGGGAGTCGTGTTCTGGCTTCTTCCGGGGCCTGGGTCTCACAAGGAAAATGCTTTTGGACTCACTTGCAGTGCGCTCACGCATGCACACAGCAAAATGCGTCCACCCTGAGGCATGGCTCTTTTAGCCGAAGCAGGAATTCCCTACAGAGTTGTTCCTTTGAGTTAGGTGGTTGGCTTTAGGCCTGCAGGCACCCCCGGGGCAAGGGCACTAGCCTCATCAACCAGAGGTGACTTGAGAGCTGCCTTCCGCACCGGCCTGTTTCTCACTCCATTTCACGTCTGGGACCCTTTCCCCGGTCTCTCGTACACGAGCAGGGTCAAATTCCTCCTGCTTCAGGAACGGCAATGTTAACTCAAGCGCAGTCACTCTAGAGGATTGATTCTTGGTGTTAGTAGCCTGGGAACTAGGCATCCAGGCACACAGGGTACAGCAGTGCTAATCTCCTCAAACAAGAGGTGAGTCGACAGCAGCCTTCCTTCCAGGCCTGCTTCTCACTCCGAGTTACGTTTAGGTTCCATTTCTCATGCTTTCACAAAAACACACAACAGATGAAGTGCACGCTCAGGAAGGGCGATCTTTGCTGAGGCACGGGTTCTCTACAGTTTTGTTCCTTTGCGTTGCGTGGATGGCACTGAGGACTCCACGCACACACGGGAGAGCCGATCTAGTTTCCCGAAACAAGAGTTGAGTCCATAGGGGCCTTCTGCCCATGCTTATTTCTCCCTCCGAATTCGGCTGGGACTCCTTCCCCAGGTTTGCACTCAAGCAGACTTGAAAATGCTGCCACCCTGTGGAGAGGCGAACGAGCTGAAGCTGGGCTTCTTGAGCGGCTTCTTTCTGCCAAATCAGTGTGGAGCCCTTAGCATTCCTATGCACACATGGAGCCGAAGTGTTAGCTTCAGGTAACAAGAGCTGAGTCGAGAGGAGCCTTCTGGCCCGGACTCCTTCTCCCTCGGTTTCACGTAAGGAACCCGTTCCTCAGGCTCTCACCCACGGTAGCCTGGAAAGTGCTTCCTCCCTCAGAGAGGTGGATGGTAGCTAAAGCACGGTTTCTCTACCGTGTTGTTTCTTCCAGGGAGAACGCTAGCGATTAGATTTCCATGCAAAAGTAGGGCCGCAGTGCTAGCTAAATGAAACACACGGGGAGTCGTCTTCTGCCTTTTGCTGGGGCCTGAGTCTCACTCGCAGAAACTTTGGACTCCCTTGCAGTCCTCTCACGCACGCACACAACCAAATGCTTCCACCCTCAGGAGCGGCTGTTTGAGCTGAAGCACGGATTCTCTACCGTGTTTTTCCTTTGAGTTAGGTGGCTGTCTTTCAGCCTGCACACACACCCAGGGCAACGGTACTAGCCCCATAACCATGATGTGAGTTGAGAGCTGCCTTCTGTACCGGCCTGTCTCTCCCCCGATTTTACAAAATGGAAAATGTCCCCAGGCTCTCAGCCACAGTACACCCTAAACTGCTTCGCCCACAGAGAGGTCGACGGTAGCTAAAGCACGGTTTCTCTACTGTGTCGTTTCTTCGAGTTAGAACGCTAGCTCTTAGACTTCCATGCAAATGTGGGGCTGCCGTGCTAGCTTGGTAAAACACATGGGGAGTCGTGTTCTGCCTTTCGCTGGGGCCTGAGTCTCACTCGCAAAATGCTTTGGACTCCCTTGCAGTGCTCTCACGCACGCACACAACAAAAGGCTTCCACCCTTAGGAGCAGCTGTTTTACCTGCAGCTCGGATTCCCTACCGAGTTTTTCCTTCGAGTTAAGTGGCTGTCTTTAAGCCTGCACACACCCACGGGGCAACGGAACTAGCCCCTTAAGCATGTAGTGAGTTGAGAGCTGCCTTCTGTACCGGACTGTCTCTCCCCCTATATTCCGAAATGGAAACCGTCCCCAGGCTGCCAGCCACAGTACACCCTAAACTGCTTCGCCCACACAGAGGTCGACGGTAGCTAAAGCACGGCTTCTCTACAGTGTTGTTTCTTCGACTTAGAACGCTAGCTATTAGACTTCCCTGAAAAGTGGCGCTGCCGTGCTAGCTTGATGAAACACATGGGGAGTGGTGTTCTGCCTTTCGCTGGGGCCTGAGTCTCACTCGCAGAAAGCTTTGGACTCCCTTGCAGTGCTCTCACGCACGCACACAACAAAATGCTTCCACCCTCAGGAGCAGCTGTTTTACCTGCAGCACAGGCTCTCTACCGAGTTTTTCCTTCGAGTTAGGTGGCTGTGTTTAAGCCTGCACACACACCCTGGGCAACGGTAGTAGCCCCATAACCATGATGTGGGTTGAGAGCTGCCTTCTGTGCCGGCCTGTCCCTCCACCGATATTATGATATTGAAACCGTCCCAGGGCTCCCAACCTCAGTACACCCTAAACTGCTTTGCCCTCAGAGAGGTCGACGGTAGCTAAAGCACGGTTTCTCTACAGTGTTGTTTCTTCGACTTAGAAAGCTAACTATCAGACTTCCATGCAAAAGTGGGGCCGCAGTATTAGATTCATGGAGCAAGTGGGGAGTCGTGTTCTGGCTTCTTCTGGGCCCTGGGTCTCACAAGGAAAATGCTTTTGGACTCACTTGCTGTGCACTCCCGCATGCACACCACACAATGCGTCCACCCTGAGGCATGGCTCTTTTAGCCGAAGCAGGAATTCTCTACAGAGTTGTTCCTTTGAGTTAGGCGGTTGGCTTATGGCCTGCAGGAACACACGGGGCAAGGGTACTGGCCTCATAAACAAGAGGTGAGTTGAGAGCTGCCTTCCGCACCGGCCTGTTTCTCACTCCATTTCACGTATGGGACCCTTTCCCCGGTCTCTCATACACGAACACTATACAACTCCTGCGGCTTCAGGAACTGCAATGTTAGCTAAAGCGCAGCAACGCTACAGCATTGATTCTTGGTGTTAGTAGTCTGGTAGGCGAATGAGCTGCACCTGGGATTCTTGACAGGCTTGTTTCTTCCCAGTCAGTGTCGAGCACATAGCATTCCAAGCACACATGGAGCAGTAGTGTTAGCTTCAGGTAGCAAGAGCTGAGTCCAGAGGTGCCTTCTGCCCGGACCTATTTCTCCCTTGGTTTCACGTATGGAACCCGTTCCCCAGGCTCTCAGCCACGGTACTCCGTGTAATACTTCCTCCATCTAGAGGTCGACGGTAGCTAAAGCAGGGTTTCTCTACAGTGTTGTTTCTTCGAGTTAGAACACTAGCTGTTAGACTTCCATGCAAAAGTGGGGCTGCCGTGCTAGCGTGATGAAACACATGGGGAGTCGTGTTCTGCCTTCTGCTGGGGCCTGAGGCTCACTCACAAAAAGCTTTGGACTCCCTTGCAGGGCTCTCATGCACGCACACAACATAATGCTTCCACCTTCAAGAGCGGCTCTTTTAGCTGAAGCATGGATTCTCCAGCGAGTTTTTCCTTCGAGTTAGGCGGTTTTCATGAAGCCTGCACACACACCCGGGGCAACGGTACTAGCCCCATAACCATGGTGTGAGTTGAGAGCTGCCTTCTCTCCGGGCTGTCTCTCCCTCGATTTTAGGAAACGGAACCCGTCCCCAGGCTCTCACCCACCGTACACCCTAAACTGCTTCCTCCCACACAGAGGTCGTCGGTAGCTAAAGCACGGTTTCTCTTCAGTGTTGTTTCTCCGAGTTAGAACGCTTGCTATTAATGTCCACAATAGCCAAACTGTGGAAAGAGCCAAGATGTCCACCAACAGATGAATGGATAAAGAAGAGGGGGTATATATATATATATATATACAATGGAATATTATGCAGCCATCAAAAGGAATGAGATCTTGCCCTCTGCAACGACGTGGATGGAACTGGAGGGTATCATGCTGAGCGAAATAAGTCAAACAGAGAAAGACATGTATCATATGACCTCACTGATATGAGGAATTCTTAATCTCAGGAAACAAACTGAGGGTTGCTGGAGTGGGGGCTGGGGTGGGAGGGATGGGGTCACTGGGTGTTGGACACTGGGGAGGGTATGTGTTCTGGTAAGCGCTGTGAATTGCGCAAGACTGTTGAATCTCAGATCTGTACCTCTGAAACAAATAATGCAATATATGTTAAGAAAGAAAAAAAGAAGAAGAAGAATGTAGCAGGAGGGGAAGAATGAAGGGGGGAAAATCGGAGGGGGAAAAGAACCATGAGAGACGATGGACTCTGAAAAACAAACTGAGGGTTCTAGAGGGGAGGGGGGTGGGAGGATGGGTTAGCCTGGTGATGGGTATTGAGCAGGGCACGATCTGCATGGAGCACTGGGTGATATGCACAAACAATGAATCATGGAACACTATATCTAAAACTAATGATGTAATGTATGGGGATTAACATAACAATAAAAACATTTAATAATAATAATAATAAAGAACGCTTGCTATTAGACTTCCATGCAAAAGTGGGGCCGCGGTGCTAGCTTCATGAAACAAGTGGGGAGTCGTGTTCTGTCTTCTGCCGGGGCCTGAGTCCCACACGGAAAATGGGTCTGGACTCCCTTGCAGTGCTCTCACGCACGCACACAACAAAATGCTGCCACCCTCAGGAGCAGCTGTTTTACCTGCAGCACAGGCTCTCAACCGAGTTTTTCCTTCGAGTTAGGTGGCTGTGTTTAAGCCTGCACACACACCCTGGGCAATGGTACTAGCCCCATAACCATGATGTGATTTGAGAGCTGCCTTCTGTACCGGCCTGTCTCTCCCCGATATTACGATACTGAAACCGTCCCAGGGCTCTCAGCCACAGTACACCCTAAACTGCTTCGCCCACACAGAGGTCGACGGTAGCTAAAGCACGGCTTCTCTACAGTGTTGTTTCTTCGAGTTAGAACGCTAGCTATTAGACTTCCATGCAAAAGTGGGGCTGCCGTGCTAGCGTGATGAAACACATGGGGAGTCGTGTTCTGCCTTTCGCTGGGGCCTGAGTCTCACTCGCAAAAAGCTTTGGACTCCCTTGCAGTGCTCTCACGCACGCACACAACAAAATGCTTGCACCCTCAGGAGCAGCTCTTTTACCTGCAGCACAGGCTCTCTACCGAGTTTTTCCTTCGAGTTAGGTGGCTGTGTTTAAGCCTGCACACACCCACGGGGCAACGGAACTAGCCCCATAACCATGTAGTGAGTTCAGATCTGCCTTATGTGCCAGCCTGTCTCTCCCCCGATATTATGAAATGGAAACCGTCCCCAGGCTCTCAGCCACAGTACACCCTAAACTGCTTCGCCCACAGAGAGGTCGACGGTAGCTAAAGCACGGTTTCTCTACAGTGTTGTTTCTCCGAGTTAGAAAGCTAGCTGTTAGACTTCCATGCAAAAGTGGGGCCGCAGTCCTAGCTTCATGGAGCAAGTGGGGAGTCGTGTTCTGGCTTCTTCCGGGGCCTGGGTCTCACAAGGAAAATGCTTTTGGACTCACTTGCAGTGCGCTCACGCATGCACACAGCAAAATGCGTCCACCCTGAGGCATGGCTCTTTTAGCCGAAGCAGGAATTCCCTACAGAGTTGTTCCTTTGAGTTAGGTGGTTGGCTTTAGGCCTGCAGGCACCCCCGGGGCAAGGGCACTAGCCTCATCAACCAGAGGTGACTTGAGAGCTGCCTTCCGCACCGGCCTGTTTCTCACTCCATTTCACGTCTGGGACCCTTTCCCCGGTCTCTCGTACACGAGCAGGGTCACATTCCTCCTGCTTCAGGAACGGCAATGTTAACTCAAGCGCAGTCACTCTAGAGGATTGATTCTTGGTGTTAGTCGCCTGGAAACTAGGCATCCAGGCACACAGGGTACAGCGGTGCTAATCTCCTCAAACAAGAGGTGAGTCGACAGCAGCCTTCCTTCCAGGCCTGCTTCTCACTCCGAGTTACGTTTAGGTTCCATTTCTCATGCTTTCACAAAAACACACAAAAACACACAACAGATGAAGTGCACGCTCAGGAAGGGCGATCTTTGCTGAGGCACGGGTTCTCTACAGTTTTGTTCCTTTGCGTTGCGTGGATGGCACTGAGGACTCCACGCACACACGGGAGAGCCGATCTAGTTTCCCGAAACAAGAGTTGAGTCCATAGGGGCCTTCTGCCCATGCTTATTTCTCCCTCCGAATTCGGCTGGGACTCCTTCCCCAGGTTTGCACTCAAGCAGACTTGAAAATGCTGCCACCCTGTGGAGAGGCGAACGAGCTGAAGCTGGGGTTCTTGAGCGGCTTCTTTCTGCCAAATCAGTGTGGAGCCCTTAGCATTCCTAGGCACACATGGAGCCGAAGTGTTAGCTTCAGGTAACAAGAGCTGAGTCGAGAGGAGCCTTCTGGCCCGGACTCCTTCTCCCTCGGTTTCACGTAAGGAACCCGTTCCTCAGGCTCTCACCCACGGTAGCCTGGAAAGTGCTTCCTCCCTCAGAGAGGTGGATGGTAGCTAAAGCACGGTTTCTCTACCGTGTTGTTTCTTCCAGGGAGAACGCTAGCGATTAGATTTCCATGCAAAAGTAGGGCCGCAGTGCTAGCTAAATGAAACACACGGGGAGTCGTCTTCTGCCTTTTGCTGGGGCCTGAGTCTCACTCGCAGAAACTTTGGACTCCCTTGCAGTCCTCTCACGCACGCACACAACCAAATGCTTCCACCCTCAGGAGCGGCTGTTTGAGCTGAAGCACGGATTCTCTACCGTGTTTTTCCTTTGAGTTAGGTGGCTGTCTTTCAGCCTGCACACACACCCAGGGCAACGGTACTAGCCCCATAACCATGATGTGAGTTGAGAGCTGCCTTCTGTACCGGCCTGTCTCTCCCCCGATTTTACAAAATGGAAAATGTCCCCAGGCTCTCAGCCACAGTACACCCTAAACTGCTTCGCCCACAGAGAGGTCGACGGTAGCTAAAGCACGGTTTCTCTACTGTGTCGTTTCTTCGAGTTAGAACGCTAGCTCTTAGACTTCCATGCAAATGTGGGGCTGCCGTGCTAGCTTGGTAAAACACATGGGGAGTCGTGTTCTGCCTTTCGCTGGGGCCTGAGTCTCACTCGCAAAATGCTTTGGACTCCCTTGCAGTGCTCTCACGCACGCACACATCAAAAGGCTTCCACCCTTAGGAGCAGCTGTTTTACCTGCAGCTCGGATTCCCTACCGAGTTTTTCCTTCGAGTTAAGTGGCTGTCTTTAAGCCTGCACACACCCACGGGGCAACGGAACTAGCCCCTTAAGCATGTAGTGAGTTGAGAGCTGCCTTCTGTACCGGACTGTCTCTCCCCCTATATTCCGAAATGGAAACCGTCCCCAGGCTGCCAGCCACAGTACACCCTAAACTGCTTCGCCCACACAGAGGTCGACGGTAGCTAAAGCACGGCTTCTCTACAGTGTTGTTTCTTCGACTTAGAACGCTAGCTATTAGACTTCCCTGAAAAGTGGCGCTGCCGTGCTAGCTTGATGAAACACATGGGGAGTGGTGTTCTGCCTTTCGCTGGGGCCTGAGTCTCACTCGCAGAAAGCTTTGGACTCCCTTGCAGTGCTCTCACGCACGCACACAACAAAATGCTTCCACCCTCAGGAGCAGCTGTTTTACCTGCAGCACAGGCTCTCTACCGAGTTTTTCCTTCGAGTTAGGTGGCTGTGTTTAAGCCTGCACACACACCCTGGGCAACGGTAGTAGCCCCATAACCATGATGTGAGTTGAGAGCTGCCTTCTGTGCCGGCCTGTCCCTCCACCGATATTATGATATTGAAACCGTCCCAGGGCTCCCAACCTCAGTACACCCTAAACTGCTTCGCCCTCAGAGAGGTCGACGGTAGCTAAAGCACGGTTTCTCTACAGTGTTGTTTCTTCGACTTAGAAAGCTAACTATCAGACTTCCATGCAAAAGTGGGGCCGCAGTATTAGATTCATGGAGCAAGTGGGGAGTCGTGTTCTGGCTTCTTCTGGGGCCTGGGTCTCACAAGGAAAATGCTTTTGGACTCACTTGCTGTGCACTCACGCATGCACACCACACAATGCGTCCACCCTGAGGCATGGCTCTTTTAGCCGAAGCAGGAATTCTCTACAGAGTTGTTCCTTTGAGTTAGGCGGTTGGCTTATGGCCTGCAGGAACACACGGGGCAAGGGTACTGGCCGCATAAACAAGAGGTGAGTTGAGAGCTGCCTTCCGCACCGGCCTGTTTCTCACTCCATTTCACGTATGGGACCCTTTCCCCGGTCTCTCATACACGAACACTATACAACTCCTGCGGCTTCAGGAACTGCAATGTTAGCTAAAGCGCAGTAACGCTACAGCATTGATTCTTGGTGTTAGTAGTCTGGTAGGCGAATGAGCTGCACCTGGGATTCTTGACAGGCTTGTTTCTTCCCAGTCAGTGTCGAGCACATAGCATTCCAAGCACACGTGGAGCAGTAGTGTTAGCTTCAGGTAGCAAGAGCTGAGTCCAGAGGTGCCTTCTGCCCGGACCTATTTCTCCCTTGGTTTCACGTATGGAACCCGTTCCCCAGGCTCTCAGCCACGGTACTCCGTGTAATACTTCCTCCATCTAGAGGTCGACGGTAGCTAAAGCAGGGTTTCTCTACAGTGTTGTTTCTTCGAGTTAGAACACTAGCTGTTAGACTTCCATGCAAAAGTGGGGCTGCCGTGCTAGCGTGATGAAACACATGGGGAGTCGTGTTCTGCCTTCTGCTGGGGCCTGAGGCTCACTCACAAAAAGCTTTGGACTCCCTTGCAGGGCTCTCATGCACGCACACAACATAATGCTTCCACCTTCAAGAGCGGCTCTTTTAGCTGAAGCATGGATTCTCCAGCGAGTTTTTCCTTCGAGTTAGGCGGTTTTCATGAAGCCTGCACACACACCCGGGGCAACGGTACTAGCCCCATAACCATGGTGTGAGTTGAGAGCTGCCTTCTCTCCGGGCTGTCTCTCCCTCGATTTTAGGAAACGGAACCCGTCCCCAGGCTCTCACCCACCGTACACCCTAAACTGCTTCCTCCCACACAGAGGTCGTCGGTAGCTAAAGCACGGTTTCTCTTCAGTGTTGTTTCTCCGAGTTAGAACGCTTGCTATTAATGTCCACAATAGCCAAACTGTGGAAAGAGCCAAGATGTCCACCAACAGATGAATGGATAAAGAAGAGGGGGTATATATATATATATATATACAATGGAATATTATGCAGCCATCAAAAGGAATGAGATCTTGCCCTCTGCAACGACGTGGATGGAACTGGAGGGTATCATGCTGAGTGAAATAAGTCAAACAGAGAAAGACATGTATCATATGACCTCACTGATATGAGGAATTCTTAATCTCAGGAAACAAACTGAGGGTTGCTGGAGTGGGGGCTGGGGTGGGAGGGATGGGGTCACTGGGTGTTGGACACTGGGGAGGGTATGTGTTCTGGTAAGCGCTGTGAATTGTGCAAGACTGTTGAATCTCAGATCTGTACCTCTGAAACAAATAATGCAATATATGTTAAGAAAGAAAAAAAGAAGAAGAAGAATGTAGCAGGAGGGGAAGAATGAAGGGGGGAAAATCGGAGGGGGAAAAGAACCATGAGAGACGATGGACTCTGAAAAACAAACTGAGGGTTCTAGAGGGGAGGGGGGTGGGAGGATGGGTTAGCCTGGTGATGGGTATTGAGCAGGGCACGATCTGCATGGAGCACTGGGTGATATGCACAAACAATGAATCATGGAACACTATATCTAAAACTAATGATGTAATGTATGGGGATTAACATAACAATAAAAACATTTAATAATAATAATAATAAAGAACGCTTGCTATTAGACTTCCATGCAAAAGTGGGGCCGCGGTGCTAGCTTCATGAAACAAGTGGGGAGTCGTGTTCTGTCTTCTGCCGTGGCCTGAGTCCCACACGGAAAATGGGTCTGGACTCCCTTGCAGTGCTCTCACGCACGCACACAACAAAATGCTGCCACCCTCAGGAGCAGCTGTTTTACCTGCAGCACAGGCTCTCAACCGAGTTTTTCCTTCGAGTTAGGTGGCTGTGTTTAAGCCTGCACACACACCCTGGGCAATGGTACTAGCCCCATAACCATGATGTGATTTGAGAGCTGCCTTCTGTACCGGCCTGTCTCTCCCCGATATTACGATACTGAAACCGTCCCAGGGCTCTCAGCCACAGTACACCCTAAACTGCTTCGCCCACACAGAGGTCGACGGTAGCTAAAGCACGGCTTCTCTACAGTGTTGTTTCTTCGAGTTAGAACGCTAGCTATTAGACTTCCATGCAAAAGTGGGGCTGCCGTGCTAGCGTGATGAAACACATGGGGAGTCGTGTTCTGCCTTTCGCTGGGGCCTGAGTCTCACTCGCAGAAAGCTTTGGACTCCCTTGCAGTGCTCTCACGCACGCACACAACAAAATGCTTGCACCCTCAGGAGCAGCTCTTTTACCTGCAGCACAGGCTCTCTACCGAGTTTTTCCTTCGAGTTAGGTGGCTGTGTTTAAGCCTGCACACACCACGGGGCAACGGAACTAGCCCCATAACCATGTAGTGAGTTCAGATCTGCCTTATGTGCCAGCCTGTCTCTCCCCCGATATGATGAAATGGAAACCGTCCCCAGGCTCTCAGCCACAGTACACCCTAAACTGCTTCGCCCACAGAGAGGTCGACGGTAGCTAAAGCACGGTTTCTCTACAGTGTTGTTTCTCCGAGTTAGAAAGCTAGCTGTTAGACTTCCATGCAAAAGTGGGGCCGCAGTCCTAGCTTCATGGAGCAAGTGGGGAGTCGTGTTCTGGCTTCTTCCGGGGCCTGGGTCTCACAAGGAAAATGCTTTTGGACTCACTTGCAGTGCGCTCACGCATGCACACAGCAAAATGCGTCCACCCTGAGGCATGGCTCTTTTAGCCGAAGCAGGAATTCCCTACAGAGTTGTTCCTTTGAGTTAGGTGGTTGGCTTTAGGCCTGCAGGCACCCCCGGGGCAAGGG
This sequence comes from Halichoerus grypus, assembly GCF_964656455.1. Lineage (NCBI taxonomy): Eukaryota > Metazoa > Chordata > Mammalia > Carnivora > Phocidae > Halichoerus > Halichoerus grypus. Next base: position 165,281,843 of record NC_135714.1, on the reverse strand, counting down.
CACTAGCCTCATCAACCAGAGGTGACTTGAGAGCTGCCTTCCGCACCGGCCTGTTTCTCACTCCATTTCACGTCTGGGACCCTTTCCCCGGTCTCTCGTACACGAGCAGGGTCAAATTCCTCCTGCGTCAGGAACGGCAATGTTAACTCAAGCGCAGTCACTCTAGAGGATTGATTCTTGGTGTTAGTAGCCTGGGAACTAGGCATCCAGGCACACAGGGTACAGCAGTGCTAATCTCCTCAAACAAGAGGTGAGTCGACAGCAGCCTTCCTTCCAGGCCTGCTTCTCACTCCGAGTTACGTTTAGGTTCCATTTCTCATGCTTTCACAAAAACACACAACAGATGAAGTGCACGCTCAGGAAGGGCGATCTTTGCTGAGGCACGGGTTCTCTACAGTTTTGTTCCTTTGCGTTGCGTGGATGGCACTGAGGACTCCACGCACACACGGGAGAGCCGATCTAGTTTCCCGAAACAAGAGTTGAGTCCATAGGGGTCTTCTGCCCATGCTTATTTCTCCCTCCGAATTCGGCTGGGACTCCTTCCCCAGGTTTGCACTCAAGCAGACTTGAAAATGCTGCCACCCTGTGGAGAGGCGAACGAGCTGAAGCTGGGGTTCTTGAGCGGCTTCTTTCTGCCAAATCAGTGTGGAGCCCTTAGCATTCCTAGGCACACATGGAGCCGAAGTGTTAGCTTCAGGTAACAAGAGCTGAGTCGAGAGGAGCCTTCTGGCCCGGACTCCTTCTCCCTCGGTTTCACGTAAGGAACCCGTTCCTCAGGCTCTCACCCACGGTAGCCTGGAAAGTGCTTCCTCCCTCAGAGAGGTGGATGGTAGCTAAAGCACGGTTTCTCTACCGTGTTGTTTCTTCCAGGGAGAACGCTAGCGATTAGATTTCCATGCAAAAGTAGGGCCGCAGTGCTAGCTAAATGAAACACACGGGGAGTCGTCTTCTGCCTTTTGCTGGGGCCTGAGTCTCACTCGCAGAAACTTTGGACTCCCTTGCAGTCCTCTCACGCACGCACACAACCAAATGCTTCCACCCTCAGGAGCGGCTGTTTGAGCTGAAGCACGGATTCTCTACCGTGTTTTTCCTTTGAGTTAGGTGGCTGTCTTTCAGCCTGCACACACACCCAGGGCAACGGTACTAGCCCCATAACCATGATGTGAGTTGAGAGCTGCCTTCTGTACCGGCCTGTCTCTCCCCCGATTTTACAAAATGGAAAATGTCCCCAGGCTCTCAGCCACAGTACACCCTAAACTGCTTCGCCCACAGAGAGGTCGACGGTAGCTAAAGCACGGTTTCTCTACTGTGTCGTTTCTTCGAGTTAGAACGCTAGCTCTTAGACTTCCATGCAAATGTGGGGCTGCCGTGCTAGCTTGGTAAAACACATGGGGAGTCGTGTTCTGCCTTTCGCTGGGGCCTGAGTCTCACTCGCAAAATGCTTTGGACTCCCTTGCAGTGCTCTCACGCACGCACACAACAAAAGGCTTCCACCCTTAGGAGCAGCTGTTTTACCTGCAGCTCGGATTCCCTACCGAGTTTTTCCTTCGAGTTAAGTGGCTGTCTTTAAGCCTGCACACACCCACGGGGCAACGGAACTAGCCCCTTAAGCATGTAGTGAGTTGAGAGCTGCCTTCTGTACCGGACTGTCTCTCCCCCTATATTCCGAAATGGAAACCGTCCCCAGGCTGCCAGCCACAGTACACCCTAAACTGCTTCGCCCACACAGAGGTCGACGGTAGCTAAAGCACGGCTTCTCTACAGTGTTGTTTCTTCGACTTAGAACGCTAGCTATTAGACTTCCCTGAAAAGTGGCGCTGCCGTGCTAGCTTGATGAAACACATGGGGAGTGGTGTTCTGCCTTACGCTGGGGCCTGAGTCTCACTCGCAGAAAGCTTTGGACTCCCTTGCAGTGCTCTCACGCACGCACACAACAAAATGCTTCCACCCTCAGGAGCAGCTGTTTTACCTGCAGCACAGGCTCTCTACCGAGTTTTTCCTTCGAGTTAGGTGGCTGTGTTTAAGCCTGCACACACACCCTGGGCAACGGTAGTAGCCCCATAACCATGATGTGAGTTGAGAGCTGCCTTCTGTGCCGGCCTGTCCCTCCACCGATATTATGATATTGAAACCGTCCCAGGGCTCCCAACCTCGGTACACCCTAAACTGCTTCGCCCTCAGAGAGGTCGACGGTAGCTAAAGCACGGTTTCTCTACAGTGTTGTTTCTTCGACTTAGAAAGCTAACTATCAGACTTCCATGCAAAAGTGGGGCCGCAGTATTAGATTCATGGAGCAAGTGGGGAGTCGTGTTCTGGCTTCTTCTGGGGCCTGGGTCTCACAAGGAAAATGCTTTTGGACTCACTTGCTGTGCACTCACGCATGCACACCACACAATGCGTCCACCCTGAGGCATGGCTCTTTTAGCCGAAGCAGGAATTCTCTACAGAGTTGTTCCTTTGAGTTAGGCGGTTGGCTTATGGCCTGCAGGAACACACGGGGCAAGGGTACTGGCCGCATAAACAAGAGGTGAGTTGAGAGCTGCCTTCCGCACCGGCCTGTTTCTCACTCCATTTCACGTATGGGACCCTTTCCCCGGTCTCTCATACACGAACACTATACAACTCCTGCGGCTTCAGGAACTGCAATGTTAGCTAAAGCGCAGTAACGCTACAGCATTGATTCTTGGTGTTAGTAGTCTGGTAGGCGAATGAGCTGCACCTGGGATTCTTGACAGGCTTGTTTCTTCCCAGTCAGTGTCGAGCACATAGCATTCCAAGCACACGTGGAGCAGTAGTGTTAGCTTCAGGTAGCAAGAGCTGAGTCCAGAGGTGCCTTCTGCCCGGACCTATTTCTCCCTTGGTTTCACGTATGGAACCCGTTCCCCAGGCTCTCAGCCACGGTACTCCGTGTAATACTTCCTCCATCTAGAGGTCGACGGTAGCTAAAGCAGGGTTTCTCTACAGTGTTGTTTCTTCGAGTTAGAACACTAGCTGTTAGACTTCCATGCAAAAGTGGGGCTGCCGTGCTAGCGTGATGAAACACATGGGGAGTCGTGTTCTGCCTTCTGCTGGGGCCTGAGGCTCACTCACAAAAAGCTTTGGACTCCCTTGCAGGGCTCTCATGCACGCACACAACATAATGCTTCCACCTTCAAGAGCGGCTCTTTTAGCTGAAGCATGGATTCTCCAGCGAGTTTTTCCTTCGAGTTAGGCGGTTTTCATGAAGCCTGCACACACACCCGGGGCAACGGTACTAGCCCCATAACCATGGTGTGAGTTGAGAGCTGCCTTCTCTCCGGGCTGTCTCTCCCTCGATTTTAGGAAACGGAACCCGTCCCCAGGCTCTCACCCACCGTACACCCTAAACTGCTTCCTCCCACACAGAGGTCGTCGGTAGCTAAAGCACGGTTTCTCTTCAGTGTTGTTTCTCCGAGTTAGAACGCTTGCTATTAATGTCCACAATAGCCAAACTGTGGAAAGAGCCAAGATGTCCACCAACAGATGAATGGATAAAGAAGAGGGGGTATATATATATATATACAATGGAATATTATGCAGCCATCAAAAGGAATGAGATCTTGCCATCTGCAACGACGTGGATGGAACTGGAGGGTATCATGCTGAGCGAAATAAGTCAAACAGAGAAAGACATGTATCATATGACCTCACTGATATGAGGAATTCTTAATCTCAGGAAACAAACTGAGGGTTGCTGGAGTGGGGGCTGGGGTGGGAGGGATGGGGTCACTGGGTGTTGGACACTGGGGAGGGTATGTGTTCTGGTAAGCGCTGTGAATTGTGCAAGACTGTTGAATCTCAGATCTGTACCTCTGAAACAAATAATGCAATATATGTTAAGAAAGAAAAAAAGAAGAAGAAGAATGTAGCAGGAGGGGAAGAATGAAGGGGGGAAAATCGGAGGGGGAAAAGAACCATGAGAGACGATGGACTCTGAAAAACAAACTGAGGGTTCTAGAGGGGAGGGGGGTGGGAGGATGGGTTAGCCTGGTGATGGGTATTGAGCAGGGCACGATCTGCATGGAGCACTGGGTGATATGCACAAACAATGAATCATGGAACACTATATCTAAAACTAATGATGTAATGTATGGGGATTAACATAACAATAAAAACATTTAATAATAATAATAATAAAGAACGCTTGCTATTAGACTTCCATGCAAAAGTGGGGCCGCGGTGCTAGCTTCATGAAACAAGTGGGGAGTCGTGTTCTGTCTTCTGCCGGGGCCTGAGTCCCACACGGAAAATGGGTCTGGACTCCCTTGCAGTGCTCTCACGCACGCACACAACAAAATGCTGCCACCCTCAGGAGCAGCTGTTTTACCTGCAGCACAGGCTCTCAACCGAGTTTTTCCTTCGAGTTAGGTGGCTGTGTTTAAGCCTGCACACACACCCTGGGCAATGGTACTAGCCCCATAACCATGATGTGATTTGAGAGCTGCCTTCTGTACCGGCCTGTCTCTCCCCGATATTACGATACTGAAACCGTCCCAGGGCTCTCAGCCACAGTACACCCTAAACTGCTTCGCCCACACAGAGGTCGACGGTAGCTAAAGCACGGCTTCTCTACAGTGTTGTTTCTTCGACTTAGAACGCTAGCTATTAGACTTCCATGCAAAAGTGGGGCTGCCGTGCTAGCGTGATGAAACACATGGGGAGTCGTGTTCTGCCTTTCGCTGGGGCCTGAGTCTCACTCGCAAAAAGCTTTGGACTCCCTTGCAGTGCTCTCACGCACGCACACAACAAAATGCTTGCACCCTCAGGAGCAGCTCTTTTACCTGCAGCACAGGCTCTCTACCGAGTTTTTCCTTCGAGTTAGGTGGCTGTGTTTAAGCCTGCACACACCCACGGGGCAACGGAACTAGCCCCATAACCATGTAGTGAGTTCAGATCTGCCTTATGTGCCAGCCTGTCTCTCCCCCGATATGATGAAATGGAAACCGTCCCCAGGCTCTCAGCCACAGTACACCCTAAACTGCTTCGCCCACAGAGAGGTCGACGGTAGCTAAAGCACGGTTTCTCTACAGTGTTGTTTCTCCGAGTTAGAAAGCTAGCTGTTAGACTTCCATGCAAAAGTGGGGCCGCAGTCCTAGCTTCATGGAGCAAGTGGGGAGTCGTGTTCTGGCTTCTTCCGGGGCCTGGGTCTCACAAGGAAAATGCTTTTGGACTCACTTGCAGTGCGCTCACGCATGCACACAGCAAAATGCGTCCACCCTGAGGCATGGCTCTTTTAGCCGAAGCAGGAATTCCCTACAGAGTTGTTCCTTTGAGTTAGGTGGTTGGCTTTAGGCCTGCAGGCACCCCCGGGGCAAGGGCACTAGCCTCATCAACCAGAGGTGACTTGAGAGCTGCCTTCCGCACCGGCCTGTTTCTCACTCCATTTCACGTCTGGGACCCTTTCCCCGGTCTCTCGTACACGAGCAGGGTCAAATTCCTCCTGCTTCAGGAACGGCAATGTTAACTCAAGCGCAGTCACTCTAGAGGATTGATTCTTGGTGTTAGTAGCCTGGGAACTAGGCATCCAGGCACACAGGGTACAGCAGTGCTAATCTCCTCAAACAAGAGGTGAGTCGACAGCAGCCTTCCTTCCAGGCCTGCTTCTCACTCCGAGTTACGTTTAGGTTCCATTTCTCATGCTTTCACAAAAACACACAACAGATGAAGTGCACGCTCAGGAAGGGCGATCTTTGCTGAGGCACGGGTTCTCTACAGTTTTGTTCCTTTGCGTTGCGTGGATGGCACTGAGGACTCCACGCACACACGGGAGAGCCGATCTAGTTTCCCGAAACAAGAGTTGAGTCCATAGGGGCCTTCTGCCCATGCTTATTTCTCCCTCCGAATTCGGCTGGGACTCCTTCCCCAGGTTTGCACTCAAGCAGACTTGAAAATGCTGCCACCCTGTGGAGAGGCGAACGAGCTGAAGCTGGGGTTCTTGAGCGGCTTCTTTCTGCCAAATCAGTGTGGAGCCCTTAGCATTCCTAGGCACACATGGAGCCGAAGTGTTAGCTTCAGGTAACAAGAGCTGAGTCGAGAGGAGCCTTCTGGCCCGGACTCCTTCTCCCTCGGTTTCACGTAAGGAACCCGTTCCTCAGGCTCTCACCCACGGTAGCCTGGAAAGTGCTTCCTCCCTCAGAGAGGTGGATGGTAGCTAAAGCACGGTTTCTCTACCGTGTTGTTTCTTCCAGGGAGAACGCTAGCGATTAGATTTCCATGCAAAAGTAGGGCCGCAGTGCTAGCTAAATGAAACACACGGGGAGTCGTCTTCTGCCTTTTGCTGGGGCCTGAGTCTCACTCGCAGAAACTTTGGACTCCCTTGCAGTCCTCTCACGCACGCACACAACCAAATGCTTCCACCCTCAGGAGCGGCTGTTTGAGCTGAAGCACGGATTCTCTACCGTGTTTTTCCTTTGAGTTAGGTGGCTGTCTTTCAGCCTGCACACACACCCAGGGCAACGGTACTAGCCCCATAACCATGATGTGAGTTGAGAGCTGCCTTCTGTACCGGCCTGTCTCTCCCCCGATTTTACAAAATGGAAAATGTCCCCAGGCTCTCAGCCACAGTACACCCTAAACTGCTTCGCCCACAGAGAGGTCGACGGTAGCTAAAGCACGGTTTCTCTACTGTGTCGTTTCTTCGAGTTAGAACGCTAGCTCTTAGACTTCCATGCAAATGTGGGGCTGCCGTGCTAGCTTGGTAAAACACATGGGGAGTCGTGTTCTGCCTTTCGCTGGGGCCTGAGTCTCACTCGCAAAATGCTTTGGACTCCCTTGCAGTGCTCTCACGCACGCACACATCAAAAGGCTTCCACCCTTAGGAGCAGCTGTTTTACCTGCAGCTCGGATTCCCTACCGAGTTTTTCCTTCGAGTTAACTGGCTGTCTTTAAGCCTGCACACACCCACGGGGCAACGGAACTAGCCCCTTAAGCATGTAGTGAGTTGAGAGCTGCCTTCTGTACCGGACTGTCTCTCCCCCTATATTCCGAAATGGAAACCGTCCCCAGGCTGCCAGCCACAGTACACCCTAAACTGCTTCGCCCACACAGAGGTCGACGGTAGCTAAAGCACGGCTTCTCTACAGTGTTGTTTCTTCGACTTAGAACGCTAGCTATTAGACTTCCCTGAAAAGTGGCGCTGCCGTGCTAGCTTGATGAAACACATGGGGAGTGGTGTTCTGCCTTTCGCTGGGGCCTGAGTCTCACTCGCAGAAAGCTTTGGACTCCCTTGCAGTGCTCTCACGCACGCACACAACAAAATGCTTCCACCCTCAGGAGCAGCTGTTTTACCTGCAGCACAGGCTCTCTACCGAGTTTTTCCTTCGAGTTAGGTGGCTGTGTTTAAGCCTGCACACACACCCTGGGCAACGGTAGTAGCCCCATAACCATGATGTGAGTTGAGAGCTGCCTTCTGTGCCGGCCTGTCCCTCCACCGATATTATGATATTGAAACCGTCCCAGGGCTCCCAACCTCAGTACACCCTAAACTGCTTCGCCCTCAGAGAGGTCGACGGTAGCTAAAGCACGGTTTCTCTACAGTGTTGTTTCTTCGACTTAGAAAGCTAACTATCAGACTTCCATGCAAAAGTGGGGCCGCAGTATTAGATTCATGGAGCAAGTGGGGAGTCGTGTTCTGGCTTCTTCTGGGGCCTGGGTCTCACAAGGAAAATGCTTTTGGACTCACTTGCTGTGCACTCACGCATGCACACCACACAATGCGTCCACCCTGAGGCATGGCTCTTTTAGCCGAAGCAGGAATTCTCTACAGAGTTGTTCCTTTGAGTTAGGCGGTTGGCTTATGGCCTGCAGGAACACACGGGGCAAGGGTACTGGCCGCATAAACAAGAGGTGAGTTGAGAGCTGCCTTCCGCACCGGCCTGTTTCTCACTCCATTTCACGTATGGGACCCTTTCCCCGGTCTCTCATACACGAACACTATACAACTCCTGCGGCTTCAGGAACTGCAATGTTAGCTAAAGCGCAGTAACGCTACAGCATTGATTCTTGGTGTTAGTAGTCTGGTAGGCGAATGAGCTGCACCTGGGATTCTTGACAGGCTTGTTTCTTCCCAGTCAGTGTCGAGCACATAGCATTCCAAGCACACGTGGAGCAGTAGTGTTAGCTTCAGGTAGCAAGAGCTGAGTCCAGAGGTGCCTTCTGCCCGGACCTATTTCTCCCTTGGTTTCACGTATGGAACCCGTTCCCCAGGCTCTCAGCCACGGTACTCCGTGTAATACTTCCTCCATCTAGAGGTCGACGGTAGCTAAAGCAGGGTTTCTCTACAGTGTTGTTTCTTCGAGTTAGAACACTAGCTGTTAGACTTCCATGCAAAAGTGGGGCTGCCGTGCTAGCGTGATGAAACACATGGGGAGTCGTGTTCTGCCTTCTGCTGGGGCCTGAGGCTCACTCACAAAAAGCTTTGGACTCCCTTGCAGGGCTCTCATGCACGCACACAACATAATGCTTCCACCTTCAAGAGCGGCTCTTTTAGCTGAAGCATGGATTCTCCAGCGAGTTTTTCCTTCGAGTTAGGCGGTTTTCATGAAGCCTGCACACACACCCGGGGCAACGGTACTAGCCCCATAACCATGGTGTGAGTTGAGAGCTGCCTTCTCTCCGGGCTGTCTCTCCCTCGATTTTAGGAAACGGAACCCGTCCCCAGGCTCTCACCCACCGTACACCCTAAACTGCTTCCTCCCACACAGAGGTCGTCGGTAGCTAAAGCACGGTTTCTCTTCAGTGTTGTTTCTCCGAGTTAGAACGCTTGCTATTAATGTCCACAATAGCCAAACTGTGGAAAGAGCCAAGATGTCCACCAACAGATGAATGGATAAAGAAGAGGGGGTATATATATATATATATACAATGGAATATTATGCAGCCATCAAAAGGAATGAGATCTTGCCATCTGCAACGACGTGGATGGAACTGGAGGGTATCATGCTGAGCGAAATAAGTCAAACAGAGAAAGACATGTATCATATGACCTCACTGATATGAGGAATTCTTAATCTCAGGAAACAAACTGAGGGTTGCTGGAGTGGGGGCTGGGGTGGGAGGGATGGGGTCACTGGGTGTTGGACACTGGGGAGGGTATGTGTTCTGGTAAGCGCTGTGAATTGTGCAAGACTGTTGAATCTCAGATCTGTACCTCTGAAACAAATAATGCAATATATGTTAAGAAAGAAAAAAAGAAGAAGAAGAATGTAGCAGGAGGGGAAAAATGAAGGGGGGAAAATCGGAGGGGGAAAAGAACCATGAGAGACGATGGACTCTGAAAAACAAACTGAGGGTTCTAGAGGGGAGGGGGGTGGGAGGATGGGTTAGCCTGGTGATGGGTATTGAGCAGGGCACGATCTGCATGGAGCACTGGGTGATATGCACAAACAATGAATCATGGAACACTATATCTAAAACTAATGATGTAATGTATGGGGATTAACATAACAATAAAAACATTTAATAATAATAATAATAAAGAACGCTTGCTATTAGACTTCCATGCAAAAGTGGGGCCGCGGTGCTAGCTTCATGAAACAAGTGGGGAGTCGTGTTCTGTCTTCTGCCGGGGCCTGAGTCCCACACGGAAAATGGGTCTGGACTCCCTTGCAGTGCTCTCACGCACGCACACAACAAAATGCTGCCACCCTCAGGAGCAGCTGTTTTACCTGCAGCACAGGCTCTCAACCGAGTTTTTCCTTCGAGTTAGGTGGCTGTGTTTAAGCCTGCACACACACCCTGGGCAATGGTACTAGCCCCATAACCATGATGTGATTTGAGAGCTGCCTTCTGTACCGGCCTGTCTCTCCCCGATATTACGATACTGAAACCGTCCCAGGGCTCTCAGCCACAGTACACCCTAAACTGCTTCGCCCACACAGAGGTCGACGGTAGCTAAAGCACGGCTTCTCTACAGTGTTGTTTCTTCGAGTTAGAACGCTAGCTATTAGACTTCCATGCAAAAGTGGGGCTGCCGTGCTAGCGTGATGAAACACATGGGGAGTCGTGTTCTGCCTTTCGCTGGGGCCTGAGTCTCACTCGCAAAAAGCTTTGGACTCCCTTGCAGTGCTCTCACGCACGCACACAACAAAATGCTTGCACCCTCAGGAGCAGCTCTTTTACCTGCAGCACAGGCTCTCTACCGAGTTTTTCCTTCGAGTTAGGTGGCTGTGTTTAAGCCTGCACACACCCACGGGGCAACGGAACTAGCCCCATAACCATGTAGTGAGTTCAGATCTGCCTTATGTGCCAGCCTGTCTCTCCCCCGATATTATGAAATGGAAACCGTCCCCAGGCTCTCAGCCACAGTACACCCTAAACTGCTTCGCCCACAGAGAGGTCGACGGTAGCTAAAGCACGGTTTCTCTACAGTGTTGTTTCTCCGAGTTAGAAAGCTAGCTGTTAGACTTCCATGCAAAAGTGGGGCCGCAGTCCTAGCTTCATGGAGCAAGTGGGGAGTCGTGTTCTGGCTTCTTCCGGGGCCTGGGTCTCACAAGGAAAATGCTTTTGGACTCACTTGCAGTGCGCTCACGCATGCACACAGCAAAATGCGTCCACCCTGAGGCATGGCTCTTTTAGCCGAAGCAGGAATTCCCTACAGAGTTGTTCCTTTGAGTTAGGTGGTTGGCTTTAGGCCTGCAGGCACCCCCGGGGCAAGGGCACTAGCCTCATCAACCAGAGGTGACTTGAGAGCTGCCTTCCGCACCGGCCTGTTTCTCACTCCATTTCACGTCTGGGACCCTTTCCCCGGTCTCTCGTACACGAGCAGGGTCAAATTCCTCCTGCTTCAGGAACGGCAATGTTAACTCAAGCGCAGTCACTCTAGAGGATTGATTCTTGGTGTTAGTAGCCTGGGAACTAGGCATCCAGGCACACAGGGTACAGCAGTGCTAATCTCCTCAAACAAGAGGTGAGTCGACAGCAGCCTTCCTTCCAGGCCTGCTTCTCACTCCGAGTTACGTTTAGGTTCCATTTCTCATGCTTTCACAAAAACACACAACAGATGAAGTGCACGCTCAGGAAGGGCGATCTTTGCTGAGGCACGGGTTCTCTACAGTTTTGTTCCTTTGCGTTGCGTGGATGGCACTGAGGACTCCACGCACACACGGGAGAGCCGATCTAGTTTCCCGAAACAAGAGTTGAGTCCATAGGGGCCTTCTGCCCATGCTTATTTCTCCCTCCGAATTCGGCTGGGACTCCTTCCCCAGGTTTGCACTCAAGCAGACTTGAAAATGCTGCCACCCTGTGGAGAGGCGAACGAGCTGAAGCTGGGGTTCTTGAGCGGCTTCTTTCTGCCAAATCAGTGTGGAGCCCTTAGCATTCCTATGCACACATGGAGCCGAAGTGTTAGCTTCAGGTAACAGGAGCTGAGTCGAGAGGAGCCTTCTGGCCCGGACTCCTTCTCCCTCGGTTTCACGTAAGGAACCCGTTCCTCAGGCTCTCACCCACGGTAGCCTGGAAAGTGCTTCCTCCCTCAGAGAGGTGGATGGTAGCTAAAGCACGGTTTCTCTACCGTGTTGTTTCTTCCAGGGAGAACGCTAGCGATTAGATTTCCATGCAAAAGTAGGGCCGCAGTGCTAGCTAAATGAAACACACGGGGAGTCGTCTTCTGCCTTTTGCTGGGGCCTGAGTCTCACTCGCAGAAACTTTGGACTCCCTTGCAGTCCTCTCACGCACGCACACAACCAAATGCTTCCACCCTCAGGAGCGGCTGTTTGAGCTGAAGCACGGATTCTCTACCGTGTTTTTCCTTTGAGTTAGGTGGCTGTCTTTCAGCCTGCACACACACCCAGGGCAACGGTACTAGCCCCATAACCATGATGTGAGTTGAGAGCTGCCTTCTGTACCGGCCTGTCTCTCCCCCGATTTTACAAAATGGAAAATGTCCCCAGGCTCTCAGCCACAGTACACCCTAAACTGCTTCGCCCACAGAGAGGTCGACGGTAGCTAAAGCACGGTTTCTCTACTGTGTCGTTTCTTCGAGTTAGAACGCTAGCTCTTAGACTTCCATGCAAATGTGGGGCTGCCGTGCTAGCTTGGTAAAACACACGGGGAGTCGTGTTCTGCCTTTCGCTGGGGCCTGAGTCTCACTCGCAAAATGCTTTGGACTCCCTTGCAGTGCTCTCACGCACGCACACAACAAAAGGCTTCCACCCTTAGGAGCAGCTGTTTTACCTGCAGCTCGGATTCCCTACCGAGTTTTTCCTTCGAGTTAAGTGGCTGTCTTTAAGCCTGCACACACCCACGGGGCAACGGAACTAGCCCCTTAAGCATGTAGTGAGTTGAGAGCTGCCTTCTGTACCGGACTGTCTCTCCCCCTATATTCCGAAATGGAAACCGTCCCCAGGCTGCCAGCCACAGTACACCCTAAACTGCTTCGCCCACACAGAGGTCGACGGTAGCTAAAGCACGGCTTCTCTACAGTGTTGTTTCTTCGACTTAGAACGCTAGCTATTAGACTTCCCTGAAAAGTGGCGCTGCCGTGCTAGCGTGATGAAACACATGGGGAGTGGTGTTCTGCCTTTCGCTGGGGCCTGAGTCTCACTCGCAGAAAGCTTTGGACTCCCTTGCAGTGCTCTCACGCACGCACACAACAAAACGCTTCCACCCTCAGGAGCAGCTGTTTTACCTGCAGCACAGGCTCTCTACCGAGTTTTTCCTTCGAGTTAGGTGGCTGTGTTTAAGCCTGCACACACACCCTGGGCAACGGTAGTAGCCCCATAACCATGATGTGAGTTGAGAGCTGCCTTCTGTGCCGGCCTGTCCCTCCACCGATATTATGATATTGAAACCGTCCCAGGGCTCCCAACCTCAGTACACCCTAAACTGCTTCGCCCTCAGAGAGGTCGACGGTAGCTAAAGCACGGTTTCTCTACAGTGTTGTTTCTTCGACTTAGAAAGCTAACTATCAGACTTCCATGCAAAAGTGGGGCCGCAGTATTAGATTCATGGAGCAAGTGGGGAGTCGTGTTCTGGCTTCTTCTGGGGCCTGGGTCTCACAAGGAAAATGCTTTTGGACTCACTTGCTGTGCACTCACGCATGCACACCACACAATGCGTCCACCCTGAGGCATGGCTCTTTTAGCCGAAGCAGGAATTCTCTACAGAGTTGTTCCTTTGAGTTAGGCGGTTGGCTTATGGCCTGCAGGAACACACGGGGCAAGGGTACTGGCCGCATAAACAAGAGGTGAGTTGAGAGCTGCCTTCCGCACCGGCCTGTTTCTCACTCCATTTCACGTATGGGACCCTTTCCCCGGTCTCTCATACACGAACACTATACAACTCCTGCGGCTTCAGGAACTGCAATGTTAGCTAAAGCGCAGTAACGCTACAGCATTGATTCTTGGTGTTAGTAGTCTGGTAGGCGAATGAGCTGCACCTGGGATTCTTGACAGGCTTGTTTCTTCCCAGTCAGTGTCGAGCACATAGCATTCCAAGCACACGTGGAGCAGTAGTGTTAGCTTCAGGTAGCAAGAGCTGAGTCCAGAGGTGCCTTCTGCCCGGACCTATTTCTCCCTTGGTTTCACGTATGGAACCCGTTCCCCAGGCTCTCAGCCACGGTACTCCGTGTAATACTTCCTCCATCTAGAGGTCGACGGTAGCTAAAGCAGGGTTTCTCTACAGTGTTGTTTCTTCGAGTTAGAACACTAGCTGTTAGACTTCCATGCAAAAGTGGGGCTGCCGTGCTAGCGTGATGAAACACATGGGGAGTCGTGTTCTGCCTTCTGCTGGGGCCTGAGGCTCACTCACACAAAGCTTTGGACTCCCTTGCAGGGCTCTCATGCACGCACACAACATAATGCTTCCACCTTCAAGAGCGGCTCTTTTAGCTGAAGCATGGATTCTCCAGCGAGTTTTTCCTTCGAGTTAGGCGGTTTTCATGAAGCCTGCACACACACCCGGGGCAACGGTACTAGCCCCATAACCATGGTGTGAGTTGAGAGCTGCCTTCTCTCCGGGCTGTCTCTCCCTCGATTTTAGGAAACGGAACCCGTCCCCAGGCTCTCACCCACCGTACACCCTAAACTGCTTCCTCCCACACAGAGGTCGTCGGTAGCTAAAGCACGGTTTCTCTTCAGTGTTGTTTCTCCGAGTTAGAACGCTTGCTATTAATGTCCACAATAGCCAAACTGTGGAAAGAGCCAAGATGTCCACCAACAGATGAATGGATAAAGAAGAGGGGGTATATATATATATACAATGGAATATTATGCAGCCATCAAAAGGAATGAGATCTTGCCATCTGCAACGACGTGGATGGAACTGGAGGGTATCATGCTGAGCGAAATAAGTCAAACAGAGAAAGACATGTATCATATGACCTCACTGATATGAGGAATTCTTAATCTCAGGAAACAAACTGAGGGTTGCTGGAGTGGGGGCTGGGGTGGGAGGGATGGGGTCACTGGGTGTTGGACACTGGGGAGGGTATGTGTTCTGGTAAGCGCTGTGAATTGTGCAAGACTGTTGAATCTCAGATCTGTACCTCTGAAACAAATAATGCAATATATGTTAAGAAAGAAAAAAAGAAGAAGAAGAATGTAGCAGGAGGGGAAGAATGAAGGGGGGAAAATCGGAGGGGGAAAAGAACCATGAGAGACGATGGACTCTGAAAAACAAACTGAGGGTTCTAGAGGGGAGGGGGGTGGGAGGATGGGTTAGCCTGGTGATGGGTATTGAGCAGGGCACGATCTGCATGGAGCACTGGGTGATATGCACAAACAATGAATCATGGAACACTATATCTAAAACTAATGATGTAATGTATGGGGATTAACATAACAATAAAAACATTTAATAATAATAATAATAAAGAACGCTTGCTATTAGACTTCCAGGCAAAAGTGGGGCCGCAGTGCTAGCTTCATGAAACAAGTGGGGAGTCGTGTTCTGTCTTCTGCCGGGGCCTGAGTCCCACACGGAAAATGGGTCTGGACTCCCTTGCAGTGCTCTCACGCACGCACACAACAAAATGCTGCCACCCTCAGGAGCAGCTGTTTTACCTGCAGCACAGGCTCTCAACCGAGTTTTTCCTTCGAGTTAGGTGGCTGTGTTTAAGCCTGCACACACACCCTGGGCAATGGTACTAGCCCCATAACCATGATGTGATTTGAGAGCTGCCTTCTGTACCGGCCTGTCTCTCCCCGATATTACGATATTGAAACCGTCCCAGGGCTCTCAGCCACAGTACACCCTAAACTGCTTCGCCCACACAGAGGTCGACGGTAGCTAAAGCACGGCTTCTCTACAGTGTTGTTTCTTCGAGTTAGAACGCTAGCTATTAGACTTCCATGCAAAAGTGGGGCTGCCGTGCTAGCGTGATGAAACACATGGGGAGTCGTGTTCTGCCTTTCGCTGGGGCCTGAGTCTCACTCGCAGAAAGCTTTGGACTCCCTTGCAGTGCTCTCACGCACGCACACAACAAAATGCTTGCACCCTCAGGAGCAGCTCTTTTACCTGCAGCACAGGCTCTCTACCGAGTTTTTCCTTCGAGTTAGGTGGCTGTGTTTAAGCCTGCACACACCCACGGGGCAACGGAACTAGCCCCATAACCATGTAGTGAGTTCAGATCTGCCTTATGTGCCAGCCTGTCTCTCCCCCGATATTATGAAATGGAAACCGTCCCCAGGCTCTCAGCCACAGTACACCCTAAACTGCTTCGCCCACAGAGAGGTCGACGGTAGCTAAAGCACGGTTTCTCTACAGTGTTGTTTCTCCGAGTTAGAAAGCTAGCTGTTAGACTTCCATGCAAAAGTGGGGCCGCAGTCCTAGCTTCATGGAGCAAGTGGGGAGTCGTGTTCTGGCTTCTTCCGGGGCCTGGGTCTCACAAGGAAAATGCTTTTGGACTCACTTGCAGTGCGCTCACGCATGCACACAGCAAAATGCGTCCACCCTGAGGCATGGCTCTTTTAGCCGAAGCAGGAATTCCCTACAGAGTTGTTCCTTTGAGTTAGGTGGTTGGCTTTAGGCCTGCAGGCACCCCCGGGGCAAGGGCACTAGCCTCATCAACCAGAGGTGACTTGAGAGCTGCCTTCCGCACCGGCCTGTTTCTCACTCCATTTCACGTCTGGGACCCTTTCCCCGGTCTCTCGTACACGAGCAGGGTCAAATTCCTCCTGCTTCAGGCACGGCAATGTTAACTCAAGCGCAGTCACTCTAGAGGATTGATTCTTGGTGTTAGTCGCCTGGGAACTAGGCATCCAGGCACACAGGGTACAGCAGTGCTAATCTCCTCAAACAAGAGGTGAGTCGACAGCAGCCTTCCTTCCAGGCCTGCTTCTCACTCCGAGTTACGTTTAGGTTCCATTTCTCATGCTTTCACAAAAACACACAACAGATGAAGTGCACGCTCAGGAAGGGCGATCTTTGCTGAGGCACGGGTTCTCTACAGTTTTGTTCCTTTGCGTTGCGTGGATGGCACTGAGGACTCCACGCACACACGGGAGAGCCGATCTAGTTTCCCGAAACAAGAGTTGAGTCCATAGGGGCCTTCTGCCCATGCTTATTTCTCCCTCCGAATTCGGCTGGGACTCCTTCCCCAGGTTTGCACTCAAGCAGACTTGAAAATGCTGCCACCCTGTGGAGAGGCGAACGAGCTGAAGCTGGGGTTCTTGAGCGGCTTCTTTCTGCCAAATCAGTGTGGAGCCCTTAGCATTCCTATGCACACATGGAGCCGAAGTGTTAGCTTCAGGTAACAAGAGCTGAGTCGAGAGGAGCCTTCTGGCCCGGACTCCTTCTCCCTCGGTTTCACGTAAGGAACCCGTTCCTCAGGCTCTCACCCACGGTAGCCTGGAAAGTGCTTCCTCCCTCAGAGAGGTGGATGGTAGCTAAAGCACGGTTTCTCTACCGTGTTGTTTCTTCCAGGGAGAACGCTAGCGATTAGATTTCCATGCAAAAGTAGGGCCGCAGTGCTAGCTAAATGAAACACACGGGGAGTCGTCTTCTGCCTTTTGCTGGGGCCTGAGTCTCACTCGCAGAAACTTTGGACTCCCTTGCAGTCCTCTCACGCACGCACACAACCAAATGCTTCCACCCTCAGGAGCGGCTGTTTGAGCTGAAGCACGGATTCTCTACCGTGTTTTTCCTTTGAGTTAGGTGGCTGTCTTTCAGCCTGCACACACACCCAGGGCAACGGTACTAGCCCCATAACCATGATGTGAGTTGAGAGCTGCCTTCTGTACCGGCCTGTCTCTCCCCCGATTTTACAAAATGGAAAATGTCCCCAGGCTCTCAGCCACAGTACACCCTAAACTGCTTCGCCCACAGAGAGGTCGACGGTAGCTAAAGCACGGTTTCTCTACTGTGTCGTTTCTTCGAGTTAGAACGCTAGCTCTTAGACTTCCATGCAAATGTGGGGCTGCCGTGCTAGCTTGGTAAAACACATGGGGAGTCGTGTTCTGCCTTTCGCTGGGGCCTGAGTCTCACTCGCAAAATGCTTTGGACTCCCTTGCAGTGCTCTCACGCACGCACACAACAAAAGGCTTCCACCCTTAGGAGCAGCTGTTTTACCTGCAGCTCGGATTCCCTACCGAGTTTTTCCTTCGAGTTAAGTGGCTGTCTTTAAGCCTGCACACACCCACGGGGCAACGGAACTAGCCCCTTAAGCATGTAGTGAGTTGAGAGCTGCCTTCTGTACCGGACTGTCTCTCCCCCTATATTCCGAAATGGAAACCGTCCCCAGGCTGCCAGCCACAGTACACCCTAAACTGCTTCGCCCACACAGAGGTCGACGGTAGCTAAAGCACGGCTTCTCTACAGTGTTGTTTCTTCGACTTAGAACGCTAGCTATTAGACTTCCCTGAAAAGTGGCGCTGCCGTGCTAGCTTGATGAAACACATGGGGAGTGGTGTTCTGCCTTTCGCTGGGGCCTGAGTCTCACTCGCAGAAAGCTTTGGACTCCCTTGCAGTGCTCTCACGCACGCACACAACAAAATGCTTCCACCCTCAGGAGCAGCTGTTTTACCTGCAGCACAGGCTCTCTACCGAGTTTTTCCTTCGAGTTAGGTGGCTGTGTTTAAGCCCGCACACACACCCTGGGCAACGGTAGTAGCCCCATAACCATGATGTGAGTTGAGAGCTGCCTTCTGTGCCGGCCTGTCCCTCCACCGATATTATGATATTGAAACCGTCCCAGGGCTCCCAACCTCAGTACACCCTAAACTGCTTCGCCCTCAGAGAGGTCGACGGTAGCTAAAGCACGGTTTCTCTACAGTGTTGTTTCTTCGACTTAGAAAGCTAACTATCAGACTTCCATGCAAAAGTGGGGCCGCAGTATTAGATTCATGGAGCAAGTGGGGAGTCGTGTTCTGGCTTCTTCTGGGGCCTGGGTCTCACAAGGAAAATGCTTTTGGACTCACTTGCTGTGCACTCACGCATGCACACCACACAATGCGTCCACCCTGAGGCATGGCTCTTTTAGCCGAAGCAGGAATTCTCTACAGAGTTGTTCCTTTGAGTTAGGCGGTTGGCTTATGGCCTGCAGGAACACACGGGGCAAGGGTACTGGCCGCATAAACAAGAGGTGAGTTGAGAGCTGCCTTCCGCACCGGCCTGTTTCTCACTCCATTTCACGTATGGGACCCTTTCCCCGGTCTCTCATACACGAACACTATACAACTCCTGCGGCTTCAGGAACTGCAATGTTAGCTAAAGCGCAGTAACGCTACAGCATTGATTCTTGGTGTTAGTAGTCTGGTAGGCGAATGAGCTGCACCTGGGATTCTTGACAGGCTTGTTTCTTCCCAGTCAGTGTCGAGCACATAGCATTCCAAGCACACGTGGAGCAGTAGTGTTAGCTTCAGGTAGCAAGAGCTGAGTCCAGAGGTGCCTTCTGCCCGGACCTATTTCTCCCTTGGTTTCACGTATGGAACCCGTTCCCCAGGCTCTCAGCCACGGTACTCCGTGTAATACTTCCTCCATCTAGAGGTCGACGGTAGCTAAAGCAGGGTTTCTCTACAGTGTTGTTTCTTCGAGTTAGAACACTAGCTGTTAGACTTCCATGCAAAAGTGGGGCTGCCGTGCTAGCGTGATGAAACACATGGGGAGTCGTGTTCTGCCTTCTGCTGGGGCCTGAGGCTCACTCACACAAAGCTTTGGACTCCCTTGCAGGGCTCTCATGCACGCACACAACATAATGCTTCCACCTTCAAGAGCGGCTCTTTTAGCTGAAGCATGGATTCTCCAGCGAGTTTTTCCTTCGAGTTAGGCGGTTTTCATGAAGCCTGCACACACACCCGGGGCAACGGTACTAGCCCCATAACCATGGTGTGAGTTGAGAGCTGCCTTCTCTCCGGGCTGTCTCTCCCTCGATTTTAGGAAACGGAACCCGTCCCCAGGCTCTCACCCACCGTACACCCTAAACTGCTTCCTCCCACACAGAGGTCGTCGGTAGCTAAAGCACGGTTTCTCTTCAGTGTTGTTTCTCCGAGTTAGAACGCTTGCTATTAATGTCCACAATAGCCAAACTGTGGAAAGAGCCAAGATGTCCACCAACAGATGAATGGATAAAGAAGAGGGGGTATATATATATATACAATGGAATATTATGCAGCCATCAAAAGGAATGAGATCTTGCCATCTGCAACGACGTGGATGGAACTGGAGGGTATCATGCTGAGCGAAATAAGTCAAACAGAGAAAGACATGTATCATATGACCTCACTGATATGAGGAATTCTTAATCTCAGGAAACAAACTGAGGGTTGCTGGAGTGGGGGCTGGGGTGGGAGGGATGGGGTCACTGGGTGTTGGACACTGGGGAGGGTATGTGTTCTGGTAAGCGCTGTGAATTGTGCAAGACTGTTGAATCTCAGATCTGTACCTCTGAAACAAATAATGCAATATATGTTAAGAAAGAAAAAAAGAAGAAGAAGAATGTAGCAGGAGGGGAAGAATGAAGGGGGGAAAATCGGAGGGGGAAAAGAACCATGAGAGACGATGGACTCTGAAAAACAAACTGAGGGTTCTAGAGGGGAGGGGGGTGGGAGGATGGGTTAGCCTGGTGATGGGTATTGAGCAGGGCACGATCTGCATGGAGCACTGGGTGATATGCACAAACAATGAATCATGGAACACTATATCTAAAACTAATGATGTAATGTATGGGGATTAACATAACAATAAAAACATTTAATAATAATAATAATAAAGAACGCTTGCTATTAGACTTCCAGGCAAAAGTGGGGCCGCAGTGCTAGCTTCATGAAACAAGTGGGGAGTCGTGTTCTGTCTTCTGCCGGGGCCTGAGTCCCACACGGAAAATGGGTCTGGACTCCCTTGCAGTGCTCTCACGCACGCACACAACAAAATGCTGCCACCCTCAGGAGCAGCTGTTTTACCTGCAGCACAGGCTCTCAACCGAGTTTTTCCTTCGAGTTAGGTGGCTGTGTTTAAGCCTGCACACACACCCTGGGCAATGGTACTAGCCCCATAACCATGATGTGATTTGAGAGCTGCCTTCTGTACCGGCCTGTCTCTCCCCGATATTACGATATTGAAACCGTCCCAGGGCTCTCAGCCACAGTACACCCTAAACTGCTTCGCCCACACAGAGGTCGACGGTAGCTAAAGCACGGCTTCTCTACAGTGTTGTTTCTTCGAGTTAGAACGCTAGCTATTAGACTTCCATGCAAAAGTGGGGCTGCCGTGCTAGCGTGATGAAACACATGGGGAGTCGTGTTCTGCCTTTCGCTGGGGCCTGAGTCTCACTCGCAGAAAGCTTTGGACTCCCTTGCAGTGCTCTCACGCACGCACACAACAAAATGCTTGCACCCTCAGGAGCAGCTCTTTTACCTGCAGCACAGGCTCTCTACCGAGTTTTTCCTTCGAGTTAGGTGGCTGTGTTTAAGCCTGCACACACCCACGGGGCAACGGAACTAGCCCCATAACCATGTAGTGAGTTCAGATCTGCCTTATGTGCCAGCCTGTCTCTCCCCCGATATTATGAAATGGAAA
Source organism: Halichoerus grypus (assembly GCF_964656455.1). NCBI lineage: Eukaryota > Metazoa > Chordata > Mammalia > Carnivora > Phocidae > Halichoerus > Halichoerus grypus. Next base: position 165,260,876 of record NC_135714.1, on the reverse strand, counting down.
CCGTCCCCAGGCTCTCAGCCACAGTACACCCTAAACTGCTTCGCCCACAGAGAGGTCGACGGTAGCTAAAGCACGGTTTCTCTACAGTGTTGTTTCTCCGAGTTAGAAAGCTAGCTGTTAGACTTCCATGCAAAAGTGGGGCCGCAGTCCTAGCTTCATGGAGCAAGTGGGGAGTCGTGTTCTGGCTTCTTCCGGGGCCTGGGTCTCACAAGGAAAATGCTTTTGGACTCACTTGCAGTGCGCTCACGCATGCACACAGCAAAATGCGTCCACCCTGAGGCATGGCTCTTTTAGCCGAAGCAGGAATTCCCTACAGAGTTGTTCCTTTGAGTTAGGTGGTTGGCTTTAGGCCTGCAGGCACCCCCGGGGCAAGGGCACTAGCCTCATCAACCAGAGGTGACTTGAGAGCTGCCTTCCGCACCGGCCTGTTTCTCACTCCATTTCACGTCTGGGACCCTTTCCCCGGTCTCTCGTACACGAGCAGGGTCAAATTCCTCCTGCTTCAGGCACGGCAATGTTAACTCAAGCGCAGTCACTCTAGAGGATTGATTCTTGGTGTTAGTCGCCTGGGAACTAGGCATCCAGGCACACAGGGTACAGCAGTGCTAATCTCCTCAAACAAGAGGTGAGTCGACAGCAGCCTTCCTTCCAGGCCTGCTTCTCACTCCGAGTTACGTTTAGGTTCCATTTCTCATGCTTTCACAAAAACACACAACAGATGAAGTGCACGCTCAGGAAGGGCGATCTTTGCTGAGGCACGGGTTCTCTACAGTTTTGTTCCTTTGCGTTGCGTGGATGGCACTGAGGACTCCACGCACACACGGGAGAGCCGATCTAGTTTCCCGAAACAAGAGTTGAGTCCATAGGGGCCTTCTGCCCATGCTTATTTCTCCCTCCGAATTCGGCTGGGACTCCTTCCCCAGGTTTGCACTCAAGCAGACTTGAAAATGCTGCCACCCTGTGGAGAGGCGAACGAGCTGAAGCTGGGGTTCTTGAGCGGCTTCTTTCTGCCAAATCAGTGTGGAGCCCTTAGCATTCCTAGGCACACATGGAGCCGAAGTGTTAGCTTCAGGTAACAAGAGCTGAGTCGAGAGGAGCCTTCTGGCCCGGACTCCTTCTCCCTCGGTTTCACGTAAGGAACCCGTTCCTCAGGCTCTCACCCACGGTAGCCTGGAAAGTGCTTCCTCCCTCAGAGAGGTGGATGGTAGCTAAAGCACGGTTTCTCTACCGTGTTGTTTCTTCCAGGGAGAACGCTAGCGATTAGATTTCCATGCAAAAGTAGGGCCGCAGTGCTAGCTAAATGAAACACACGGGGAGTCGTCTTCTGCCTTTTGCTGGGGCCTGAGTCTCACTCGCAGAAACTTTGGACTCCCTTGCAGTCCTCTCACGCACGCACACAACCAAATGCTTCCACCCTCAGGAGCGGCTGTTTGAGCTGAAGCACGGATTCTCTACCGTGTTTTTCCTTTGAGTTAGGTGGCTGTCTTTCAGCCTGCACACACACCCAGGGCAACGGTACTAGCCCCATAACCATGATGTGAGTTGAGAGCTGCCTTCTGTACCGGCCTGTCTCTCCCCCGATTTTACAAAATGGAAAATGTCCCCAGGCTCTCAGCCACAGTACACCCTAAACTGCTTCGCCCACAGAGAGGTCGACGGTAGCTAAAGCACGGTTTCTCTACTGTGTCGTTTCTTCGAGTTAGAACGCTAGCTCTTAGACTTCCATGCAAATGTGGGGCTGCCGTGCTAGCTTGGTAAAACACATGGGGAGTCGTGTTCTGCCTTTCGCTGGGGCCTGAGTCTCACTCGCAAAATGCTTTGGACTCCCTTGCAGTGCTCTCACGCACGCACACAACAAAAGGCTTCCACCCTTAGGAGCAGCTGTTTTACCTGCAGCTCGGATTCCCTACCGAGTTTTTCCTTCGAGTTAAGTGGCTGTCTTTAAGCCTGCACACACCCACGGGGCAACGGAACTAGCCCCTTAAGCATGTAGTGAGTTGAGAGCTGCCTTCTGTACCGGACTGTCTCTCCCCCTATATTCCGAAATGGAAACCGTCCCCAGGCTGCCAGCCACAGTACACCCTAAACTGCTTCGCCCACACAGAGGTCGACGGTAGCTAAAGCACGGCTTCTCTACAGTGTTGTTTCTTCGACTTAGAACGCTAGCTATTAGACTTCCCTGAAAAGTGGCGCTGCCGTGCTAGCTTGATGAAACACATGGGGAGTGGTGTTCTGCCTTTCGCTGGGGCCTGAGTCTCACTCGCAGAAAGCTTTGGACTCCCTTGCAGTGCTCTCACGCACGCACACAACAAAATGCTTCCACCCTCAGGAGCAGCTGTTTTACCTGCAGCACAGGCTCTCTACCGAGTTTTTCCTTCGAGTTAGGTGGCTGTGTTTAAGCCTGCACACACACCCTGGGCAACGGTAGTAGCCCCATAACCATGATGTGGGTTGAGAGCTGCCTTCTGTGCCGGCCTGTCCCTCCACCGATATTATGATATTGAAACCGTCCCAGGGCTCCCAACCTCAGTACACCCTAAACTGCTTCGCCCTCAGAGAGGTCGACGGTAGCTAAAGCACGGTTTCTCTACAGTGTTGTTTCTTCGACTTAGAAAGCTAACTATCAGACTTCCATGCAAAAGTGGGGCCGCAGTATTAGATTCATGGAGCAAGTGGGGAGTCGTGTTCTGGCTTCTTCTGGGCCCTGGGTCTCACAAGGAAAATGCTTTTGGACTCACTTGCTGTGCACTCCCGCATGCACACCACACAATGCGTCCACCCTGAGGCATGGCTCTTTTAGCCGAAGCAGGAATTCTCTACAGAGTTGTTCCTTTGAGTTAGGCGGTTGGCTTATGGCCTGCAGGAACACACGGGGCAAGGGTACTGGCCTCATAAACAAGAGGTGAGTTGAGAGCTGCCTTCCGCACCGGCCTGTTTCTCACTCCATTTCACGTATGGGACCCTTTCCCCCGTCTCTCATACACGAACACTATACAACTCCTGCGGCTTCAGGAACTGCAATGTTAGCTAAAGCGCAGCAACGCTACAGCATTGATTCTTGGTGTTAGTAGTCTGGTAGGCGAATGAGCTGCACCTGGGATTCTTGACAGGCTTGTTTCTTCCCAGTCAGTGTCGAGCACATAGCATTCCAAGCACACATGGAGCAGTAGTGTTAGCTTCAGGTAGCAAGAGCTGAGTCCAGAGGTGCCTTCTGCCCGGACCTATTTCTCCCTTGGTTTCACGTATGGAACCCGTTCCCCAGGCTCTCAGCCACGGTACTCCGTGTAATACTTCCTCCATCTAGAGGTCGACGGTAGCTAAAGCAGGGTTTCTCTACAGTGTTGTTTCTTCGAGTTAGAACACTAGCTGTTAGACTTCCATGCAAAAGTGGGGCTGCCGTGCTAGCGTGATGAAACACATGGGGAGTCGTGTTCTGCCTTCTGCTGGGGCCTGAGGCTCACTCACAAAAAGCTTTGGACTCCCTTGCAGGGCTCTCATGCACGCACACAACATAATGCTTCCACCTTCAAGAGCGGCTCTTTTAGCTGAAGCATGGATTCTCCAGCGAGTTTTTCCTTCGAGTTAGGCGGTTTTCATGAAGCCTGCACACACACCCGGGGCAACGGTACTAGCCCCATAACCATGGTGTGAGTTGAGAGCTGCCTTCTCTCCGGGCTGTCTCTCCCTCGATTTTAGGAAACGGAACCCGTCCCCAGGCTCTCACCCACCGTACACCCTAAACTGCTTCCTCCCACACAGAGGTCGTCGGTAGCTAAAGCACGGTTTCTCTTCAGTGTTGTTTCTCCGAGTTAGAACGCTTGCTATTAATGTCCACAATAGCCAAACTGTGGAAAGAGCCAAGATGTCCACCAACAGATGAATGGATAAAGAAGAGGGGGTATATATATATATATATATATACAATGGAATATTATGCAGCCATCAAAAGGAATGAGATCTTGCCCTCTGCAACGACGTGGATGGAACTGGAGGGTATCATGCTGAGCGAAATAAGTCAAACAGAGAAAGACATGTATCATATGACCTCACTGATATGAGGAATTCTTAATCTCAGGAAACAAACTGAGGGTTGCTGGAGTGGGGGCTGGGGTGGGAGGGATGGGGTCACTGGGTGTTGGACACTGGGGAGGGTATGTGTTCTGGTAAGCGCTGTGAATTGTGCAAGACTGTTGAATCTCAGATCTGTACCTCTGAAACAAATAATGCAATATATGTTAAGAAAGAAAAAAAGAAGAAGAAGAATGTAGCAGGAGGGGAAGAATGAAGGGGGGAAAATCGGAGGGGGAAAAGAACCATGAGAGACGATGGACTCTGAAAAACAAACTGAGGGTTCTAGAGGGGAGGGGGTGGGAGGATGGGTTAGCCTGGTGATGGGTATTGAGCAGGGCACGATCTGCATGGAGCACTGGGTGATATGCACAAACAATGAATCATGGAACACTATATCTAAAACTAATGATGTAATGTATGGGGATTAACATAACAATAAAAACATTTAATAATAATAATAATAAAGAACGCTTGCTATTAGACTTCCATGCAAAAGTGGGGCCGCAGTGCTAGCTTCATGAAACAAGTGGGGAGTCGTGTTCTGTCTTCTGCCGGGGCCTGAGTCCCACACGGAAAATGGGTCTGGACTCCCTTGCAGTGCTCTCACGCACGCACACAACAAAATGCTGCCACCCTCAGGAGCAGCTGTTTTACCTGCAGCACAGGCTCTCAACCGAGTTTTTCCTTCGAGTTAGGTGGCTGTGTTTAAGCCTGCACACACACCCTGGGCAATGGTACTAGCCCCATAACCATGATGTGATTTGAGAGCTGCCTTCTGTACCGGCCTGTCTCTCCCCGATATTACGATATTGAAACCGTCCCAGGGCTCTCAGCCACAGTACACCCTAAACTGCTTCGCCCACACAGAGGTCGACGGTAGCTAAAGCACGGCTTCTCTACAGTGTTGTTTCTTCGAGTTAGAACGCTAGCTATTAGACTTCCATGCAAAAGTGGGGCTGCCGTGCTAGCGTGATGAAACACATGGGGAGTCGTGTTCTGCCTTTCGCTGGGGCCTGAGTCTCACTCGCAAAAAGCTTTGGACTCCCTTGCAGTGCTCTCACGCACGCACACAACAAAATGCTTGCACCCTCAGGAGCAGCTCTTTTACCTGCAGCACAGGCTCTCTACCGAGTTTTTCCTTCGAGTTAGGTGGCTGTGTTTAAGCCTGCACACACCCACGGGGCAACGGAACTAGCCCCATAACCATGTAGTGAGTTCAGATCTGCCTTATGTGCCAGCCTGTCTCTCCCCCGATATGATGAAATGGAAACCGTCCCCAGGCTCTCAGCCACAGTACACCCTAAACTGCTTCGCCCACAGAGAGGTCGACGGTAGCTAAAGCACGGTTTCTCTACAGTGTTGTTTCTCCGAGTTAGAAAGCTAGCTGTTAGACTTCCATGCAAAAGTGGGGCCGCAGTCCTAGCTTCATGGAGCAAGTGGGGAGTCGTGTTCTGGCTTCTTCCGGGGCCTGGGTCTCACAAGGAAAATGCTTTTGGACTCACTTGCAGTGCGCTCACGCATGCACACAGCAAAATGCGTCCACCCTGAGGCATGGCTCTTTTAGCCGAAGCAGGAATTCCCTACAGAGTTGTTCCTTTGAGTTAGGTGGTTGGCTTTAGGCCTGCAGGCACCCCCGGGGCAAGGGCACTAGCCTCATCAACCAGAGGTGACTTGAGAGCTGCCTTCCGCACCGGCCTGTTTCTCACTCCATTTCACGTCTGGGACCCTTTCCCCGGTCTCTCGTACACGAGCAGGGTCAAATTCCTCCTGCTTCAGGCACGGCAATGTTAACTCAAGCGCAGTCACTCTAGAGGATTGATTCTTGGTGTTAGTAGCCTGGGAACTAGGCATCCAGGCACACAGGGTACAGCGGTGCTAATCTCCTCAAACAAGAGGTGAGTCGACAGCAGCCTTCCTTCCAGGCCTGCTTCTCACTCCGAGTTACGTTTAGGTTCCATTTCTCATGCTTTCACAAAAACACACAACAGATGAAGTGCACGCTCAGGAAGGGCGATCTTTGCTGAGGCACGGGTTCTCTACAGTTTTGTTCCTTTGCGTTGCGTGGATGGCACTGAGGACTCCACGCACACACGGGAGAGCCGATCTAGTTTCCCGAAACAAGAGTTGAGTCCATAGGGGCCTTCTGCCCATGCTTATTTCTCCCTCCGAATTCGGCTGGGACTCCTTCCCCAGGTTTGCACTCAAGCAGACTTGAAAATGCTGCCACCCTGTGGAGAGGCGAACGAGCTGAAGCTGGGGTTCTTGAGCGGCTTCTTTCTGCCAAATCAGTGTGGAGCCCTTAGCATTCCTAGGCACACATGGAGCCGAAGTGTTAGCTTCAGGTAACAGGAGCTGAGTCGAGAGGAGCCTTCTGGCCCGGACTCCTTCTCCCTCGGTTTCACGTAAGGAACCCGTTCCTCAGGCTCTCACCCACGGTAGCCTGGAAAGTGCTTCCTCCCTCAGAGAGGTGGATGGTAGCTAAAGCACGGTTTCTCTACCGTGTTGTTTCTTCCAGGGAGAACGCTAGCGATTAGATTTCCATGCAAAAGTAGGGCCGCAGTGCTAGCTAAATGAAACACACGGGGAGTCGTCTTCTGCCTTTTGCTGGGGCCTGAGTCTCACTCGCAGAAACTTTGGACTCCCTTGCAGTCCTCTCACGCACGCACACAACCAAATGCTTCCACCCTCAGGAGCGGCTGTTTGAGCTGAAGCACGGATTCTCTACCGTGTTTTTCCTTTGAGTTAGGTGGCTGTCTTTCAGCCTGCACACACACCCAGGGCAACGGTACTAGCCCCATAACCATGATGTGAGTTGAGAGCTGCCTTCTGTACCGGCCTGTCTCTCCCCCGATTTTACAAAATGGAAAATGTCCCCAGGCTCTCAGCCACAGTACACCCTAAACTGCTTCGCCCACAGAGAGGTCGACGGTAGCTAAAGCACGGTTTCTCTACTGTGTCGTTTCTTCGAGTTAGAACGCTAGCTCTTAGACTTCCATGCAAATGTGGGGCTGCCGTGCTAGCTTGGTAAAACACATGGGGAGTCGTGTTCTGCCTTTCGCTGGGGCCTGAGTCTCACTCGCAAAATGCTTTGGACTCCCTTGCAGTGCTCTCACGCACGCACACAACAAAAGGCTTCCACCCTTAGGAGCAGCTGTTTTACCTGCAGCTCGGATTCCCTACCGAGTTTTTCCTTCGAGTTAAGTGGCTGTCTTTAAGCCTGCACACACCCACGGGGCAACGGAACTAGCCCCTTAAGCATGTAGTGAGTTGAGAGCTGCCTTCTGTACCGGACTGTCTCTCCCCCTATATTCCGAAATGGAAACCGTCCCCAGGCTGCCAGCCACAGTACACCCTAAACTGCTTCGCCCACACAGAGGTCGACGGTAGCTAAAGCACGGCTTCTCTACAGTGTTGTTTCTTCGACTTAGAACGCTAGCTATTAGACTTCCCTGAAAAGTGGCGCTGCCGTGCTAGCTTGATGAAACACATGGGGAGTGGTGTTCTGCCTTTCGCTGGGGCCTGAGTCTCACTCGCAGAAAGCTTTGGACTCCCTTGCAGTGCTCTCACGCACACACACAACAAAATGCTTCCACCCTCAGGAGCAGCTGTTTTACCTGCAGCACAGGCTCTCTACCGAGTTTTTCCTTCGAGTTAGGTGGCTGTGTTTAAGCCTGCACACACACCCTGGGCAACGGTAGTAGCCCCATAACCATGATGTGAGTTGAGAGCTGCCTTCTGTGCCGGCCTGTCCCTCCACCGATATTATGATATTGAAACCGTCCCAGGGCTCCCAACCTCGGTACACCCTAAACTGCTTCGCCCTCAGAGAGGTCGACGGTAGCTAAAGCACGGTTTCTCTACAGTGTTGTTTCTTCGACTTAGAAAGCTAACTATCAGACTTCCATGCAAAAGTGGGGCCGCAGTATTAGATTCATGGAGCAAGTGGGGAGTCGTGTTCTGGCTTCTTCTGGGGCCTGGGTCTCACAAGGAAAATGCTTTTGGACTCACTTGCTGTGCACTCCCGCATGCACACCACACAATGCGTCCACCCTGAGGCATGGCTCTTTTAGCCGAAGCAGGAATTCTCTACAGAGTTGTTCCTTTGAGTTAGGCGGTTGGCTTATGGCCTGCAGGAACACACGGGGCAAGGGTACTGGCCTCATAAACAAGAGGTGAGTTGAGAGCTGCCTTCCGCACCGGCCTGTTTCTCACTCCATTTCACGTATGGGACCCTTTCCCCGGTCTCTCATACACGAACACTATACAACTCCTGCGGCTTCAGGAACTGCAATGTTAGCTAAAGCGCAGTAAAGCTACAGCATTGATTCTTGGTGTTAGTAGTCTGGTAGGCGAATGAGCTGCACCTGGGATTCTTGACAGGCTTGTTTCTTCCCAGTCAGTGTCGAGCACATAGCATTCCAAGCACACGTGGAGCAGTAGTGTTAGCTTCAGGTAGCAAGAGCTGAGTCCAGAGGTGCCTTCTGCCCGGACCTATTTCTCCCTTGGTTTCACGTATGGAACCCGTTCCCCAGGCTCTCAGCCACGGTACTCCGTGTAATACTTCCTCCATCTAGAGGTCGACGGCAGCTAAAGCAGGGTTTCTCTACAGTGTTGTTTCTTCGAGTTAGAACACTAGCTGTTAGACTTCCATGCAAAAGTGGGGCTGCCGTGCTAGCGTGATGAAACACATGGGGAGTCGTGTTCTGCCTTCTGCTGGGGCCTGAGGCTCACTCACAAAAAGCTTTGGACTCCCTTGCAGGGCTCTCATGCACGCACACAACATAATGCTTCCACCTTCAAGAGCGGCTCTTTTAGCTGAAGCATGGATTCTCCAGCGAGTTTTTCCTTCGAGTTAGGCGGTTTTCATGAAGCCTGCACACACACCCGGGGCAACGGTACTAGCCCCATAACCATGGTGTGAGTTGAGAGCTGCCTTCTCTCCGGGCTGTCTCTCCCTCGATTTTAGGAAACGGAACCCGTCCCCAGGCTCTCACCCACCGTACACCCTAAACTGCTTCCTCCCACACAGAGGTCGTCGGTAGCTAAAGCACGGTTTCTCTTCAGTGTTGTTTCTCCGAGTTAGAACGCTTGCTATTAATGTCCACAATAGCCAAACTGTGGAAAGAGCCAAGATGTCCACCAACAGATGAATGGATAAAGAAGAGGGGGTATATATATATATATATATATACAATGGAATATTATGCAGCCATCAAAAGGAATGAGATCTTGCCCTCTGCAACGACGTGGATGGAACTGGAGGGTATCATGCTGAGCGAAATAAGTCAAACAGAGAAAGACATGTATCATATGACCTCACTGATATGAGGAATTCTTAATCTCAGGAAACAAACTGAGGGTTGCTGGAGTGGGGGCTGGGGTGGGAGGGATGGGGTCACTGGGTGTTGGACACTGGGGAGGGTATGTGTTCTGGTAAGCGCTGTGAATTGTGCAAGACTGTTGAATCTCAGATCTGTACCTCTGAAACAAATAATGCAATATATGTTAAGAAAGAAAAAAAGAAGAAGAAGAATGTAGCAGGAGGGGAAGAATGAAGGGGGGAAAATCGGAGGGGGAAAAGAACCATGAGAGACGATGGACTCTGAAAAACAAACTGAGGGTTCTAGAGGGGAGGGGGGTGGGAGGATGGGTTAGCCTGGTGATGGGTATTGAGCAGGGCACGATCTGCATGGAGCACTGGGTGATATGCACAAACAATGAATCATGGAACACTATATCTAAAACTAATGATGTAATGTATGGGGATTAACATAACAATAAAAACATTTAATAATAATAATAATAAAGAACGCTTGCTATTAGACTTCCATGCAAAAGTGGGGCCGCGGTGCTAGCTTCATGAAACAAGTGGGGAGTCGTGTTCTGTCTTCTGCCGGGGCCTGAGTCTCACACGGAAAATGGGTCTGGACTCCCTTGCAGTGCTCTCACGCACGCACACAACAAAATGCTGCCACCCTCAGGAGCAGCTGTTTTACCTGCAGCACAGGCTCTCAACCGAGTTTTTCCTTCGAGTTAGGTGGCTGTGTTTAAGCCTGCACACACACCCTGGGCAATGGTACTAGCCCCATAACCATGATGTGATTTGAGAGCTGCCTTCTGTACCGGCCTGTCTCTCCCCGATATTACGATATTGAAACCGTCCCAGGGCTCTCAGCCACAGTACACCCTAAACTGCTTCGCCCACACAGAGGTCGACGGTAGCTAAAGCACGGCTTCTCTACAGTGTTGTTTCTTCGAGTTAGAACGCTAGCTATTAGACTTCCATGCAAAAGTGGGGCTGCCGTGCTAGCGTGATGAAACACATGGGGAGTCGTGTTCTGCCTTTCGCTGGGGCCTGAGTCTCACTCGCAAAAAGCTTTGGACTCCCTTGCAGTGCTCTCACGCACGCACACAACAAAATGCTTGCACCCTCAGGAGCAGCTCTTTTACCTGCAGCACAGGCTCTCTACCGAGTTTTTCCTTCGAGTTAGGTGGCTGTGTTTAAGCCTGCACACACCCACGGGGCAACGGAACTAGCCCCATAACCATGTAGTGAGTTCAGATCTGCCTTATGTGCCAGCCTGTCTCTCCCCCGATATGATGAAATGGAAACCGTCCCCAGGCTCTCAGCCACAGTACACCCTAAACTGCTTCGCCCACAGAGAGGTCGACGGTAGCTAAAGCACGGTTTCTCTACAGTGTTGTTTCTCCGAGTTAGAAAGCTAGCTGTTAGACTTCCATGCAAAAGTGGGGCCGCAGTCCTAGCTTCATGGAGCAAGTGGGGAGTCGTGTTCTGGCTTCTTCCGGGGCCTGGGTCTCACAAGGAAAATGCTTTTGGACTCACTTGCAGTGCGCTCACGCATGCACACAGCAAAATGCGTCCACCCTGAGGCATGGCTCTTTTAGCCGAAGCAGGAATTCCCTACAGAGTTGTTCCTTTGAGTTAGGTGGTTGGCTTTAGGCCTGCAGGCACCCCCGGGGCAAGGGCACTAGCCTCATCAACCAGAGGTGACTTGAGAGCTGCCTTCCGCACCGGCCTGTTTCTCACTCCATTTCACGTCTGGGACCCTTTCCCCGGTCTCTCGTACACGAGCAGGGTCAAATTCCTCCTGCTTCAGGAACGGCAATGTTAACTCAAGCGCAGTCACTCTAGAGGATTGATTCTTGGTGTTAGTAGCCTGGGAACTAGGCATCCAGGCACACAGGGTACAGCAGTGCTAATCTCCTCAAACAAGAGGTGAGTCGACAGCAGCCTTCCTTCCAGGCCTGCTTCTCACTCCGAGTTACGTTTAGGTTCCATTTCTCATGCTTTCACAAAAACACACAACAGATGAAGTGCACGCTCAGGAAGGGCGATCTTTGCTGAGGCACGGGTTCTCTACAGTTTTGTTCCTTTGCGTTGCGTGGATGGCACTGAGGACTCCACGCACACACGGGAGAGCCGATCTAGTTTCCCGAAACAAGAGTTGAGTCCATAGGGGCCTTCTGCCCATGCTTATTTCTCCCTCCGAATTCGGCTGGGACTCCTTCCCCAGGTTTGCACTCAAGCAGACTTGAAAATGCTGCCACCCTGTGGAGAGGCGAACGAGCTGAAGCTGGGGTTCTTGAGCGGCTTCTTTCTGCCAAATCAGTGTGGAGCCCTTAGCATTCCTATGCACACATGGAGCCGAAGTGTTAGCTTCAGGTAACAAGAGCTGAGTCGAGAGGAGCCTTCTGGCCCGGACTCCTTCTCCCTCGGTTTCACGTAAGGAACCCGTTCCTCAGGCTCTCACCCACGGTAGCCTGGAAAGTGCTTCCTCCCTCAGAGAGGTGGATGGTAGCTAAAGCACGGTTTCTCTACCGTGTTGTTTCTTCCAGGGAGAACGCTAGCGATTAGATTTCCATGCAAAAGTAGGGCCGCAGTGCTAGCTAAATGAAACACACGGGGAGTCGTCTTCTGCCTTTTGCTGGGGCCTGAGTCTCACTCGCAGAAACTTTGGACTCCCTTGCAGTCCTCTCACGCACGCACACAACCAAATGCTTCCACCCTCAGGAGCGGCTGTTTGAGCTGAAGCACGGATTCTCTACCGTGTTTTTCCTTTGAGTTAGGTGGCTGTCTTTCAGCCTGCACACACACCCAGGGCAACGGTACTAGCCCCATAACCATGATGTGAGTTGAGAGCTGCCTTCTGTACCGGCCTGTCTCTCCCCCGATTTTACAAAATGGAAAATGTCCCCAGGCTCTCAGCCACAGTACACCCTAAACTGCTTCGCCCACAGAGAGGTCGACGGTAGCTAAAGCACGGTTTCTCTACTGTGTCGTTTCTTCGAGTTAGAACGCTAGCTCTTAGACTTCCATGCAAATGTGGGGCTGCCGTGCTAGCTTGGTAAAACACATGGGGAGTCGTGTTCTGCCTTTCGCTGGGGCCTGAGTCTCACTCGCAAAATGCTTTGGACTCCCTTGCAGTGCTCTCACGCACGCACACAACAAAAGGCTTCCACCCTTAGGAGCAGCTGTTTTACCTGCAGCTCGGATTCCCTACCGAGTTTTTCCTTCGAGTTAAGTGGCTGTCTTTAAGCCTGCACACACCCACGGGGCAACGGAACTAGCCCCTTAAGCATGTAGTGAGTTGAGAGCTGCCTTCTGTACCGGACTGTCTCTCCCCCTATATTCCGAAATGGAAACCGTCCCCAGGCTGCCAGCCACAGTACACCCTAAACTGCTTCGCCCACACAGAGGTCGACGGTAGCTAAAGCACGGCTTCTCTACAGTGTTGTTTCTTCGACTTAGAACGCTAGCTATTAGACTTCCCTGAAAAGTGGCGCTGCCGTGCTAGCTTGATGAAACACATGGGGAGTGGTGTTCTGCCTTTCGCTGGGGCCTGAGTCTCACTCGCAGAAAGCTTTGGACTCCCTTGCAGTGCTCTCACGCACGCACACAACAAAATGCTTCCACCCTCAGGAGCAGCTGTTTTACCTGCAGCACAGGCTCTCTACCGAGTTTTTCCTTCGAGTTAGGTGGCTGTGTTTAAGCCTGCACACACACCCTGGGCAACGGTAGTAGCCCCATAACCATGATGTGGGTTGAGAGCTGCCTTCTGTGCCGGCCTGTCCCTCCACCGATATTATGATATTGAAACCGTCCCAGGGCTCCCAACCTCAGTACACCCTAAACTGCTTCGCCCTCAGAGAGGTCGACGGTAGCTAAAGCACGGTTTCTCTACAGTGTTGTTTCTTCGACTTAGAAAGCTAACTATCAGACTTCCATGCAAAAGTGGGGCCGCAGTATTAGATTCATGGAGCAAGTGGGGAGTCGTGTTCTGGCTTCTTCTGGGCCCTGGGTCTCACAAGGAAAATGCTTTTGGACTCACTTGCTGTGCACTCCCGCATGCACACCACACAATGCGTCCACCCTGAGGCATGGCTCTTTTAGCCGAAGCAGGAATTCTCTACAGAGTTGTTCCTTTGAGTTAGGCGGTTGGCTTATGGCCTGCAGGAACACACGGGGCAAGGGTACTGGCCTCATAAACAAGAGGTGAGTTGAGAGCTGCCTTCCGCACCGGCCTGTTTCTCACTCCATTTCACGTATGGGACCCTTTCCCCGGTCTCTCATACACGAACACTATACAACTCCTGCGGCTTCAGGAACTGCAATGTTAGCTAAAGCGCAGCAACGCTACAGCATTGATTCTTGGTGTTAGTAGTCTGGTAGGCGAATGAGCTGCACCTGGGATTCTTGACAGGCTTGTTTCTTCCCAGTCAGTGTCGAGCACATAGCATTCCAAGCACACATGGAGCAGTAGTGTTAGCTTCAGGTAGCAAGAGCTGAGTCCAGAGGTGCCTTCTGCCCGGACCTATTTCTCCCTTGGTTTCACGTATGGAACCCGTTCCCCAGGCTCTCAGCCACGGTACTCCGTGTAATACTTCCTCCATCTAGAGGTCGACGGTAGCTAAAGCAGGGTTTCTCTACAGTGTTGTTTCTTCGAGTTAGAACACTAGCTGTTAGACTTCCATGCAAAAGTGGGGCTGCCGTGCTAGCGTGATGAAACACATGGGGAGTCGTGTTCTGCCTTCTGCTGGGGCCTGAGGCTCACTCACAAAAAGCTTTGGACTCCCTTGCAGGGCTCTCATGCACGCACACAACATAATGCTTCCACCTTCAAGAGCGGCTCTTTTAGCTGAAGCATGGATTCTCCAGCGAGTTTTTCCTTCGAGTTAGGCGGTTTTCATGAAGCCTGCACACACACCCGGGGCAACGGTACTAGCCCCATAACCATGGTGTGAGTTGAGAGCTGCCTTCTCTCCGGGCTGTCTCTCCCTCGATTTTAGGAAACGGAACCCGTCCCCAGGCTCTCACCCACCGTACACCCTAAACTGCTTCCTCCCACACAGAGGTCGTCGGTAGCTAAAGCACGGTTTCTCTTCAGTGTTGTTTCTCCGAGTTAGAACGCTTGCTATTAATGTCCACAATAGCCAAACTGTGGAAAGAGCCAAGATGTCCACCAACAGATGAATGGATAAAGAAGAGGGGGTATATATATATATATATATATACAATGGAATATTATGCAGCCATCAAAAGGAATGAGATCTTGCCCTCTGCAACGACGTGGATGGAACTGGAGGGTATCATGCTGAGCGAAATAAGTCAAACAGAGAAAGACATGTATCATATGACCTCACTGATATGAGGAATTCTTAATCTCAGGAAACAAACTGAGGGTTGCTGGAGTGGGGGCTGGGGTGGGAGGGATGGGGTCACTGGGTGTTGGACACTGGGGAGGGTATGTGTTCTGGTAAGCGCTGTGAATTGTGCAAGACTGTTGAATCTCAGATCTGTACCTCTGAAACAAATAATGCAATATATGTTAAGAAAGAAAAAAAGAAGAAGAAGAATGTAGCAGGAGGGGAAGAATGAAGGGGGGAAAATCGGAGGGGGAAAAGAACCATGAGAGACGATGGACTCTGAAAAACAAACTGAGGGTTCTAGAGGGGAGGGGGTGGGAGGATGGGTTAGCCTGGTGATGGGTATTGAGCAGGGCACGATCTGCATGGAGCACTGGGTGATATGCACAAACAATGAATCATGGAACACTATATCTAAAACTAATGATGTAATGTATGGGGATTAACATAACAATAAAAACATTTAATAATAATAATAATAAAGAACGCTTGCTATTAGACTTCCATGCAAAAGTGGGGCCGCAGTGCTAGCTTCATGAAACAAGTGGGGAGTCGTGTTCTGTCTTCTGCCGGGGCCTGAGTCCCACACGGAAAATGGGTCTGGACTCCCTTGCAGTGCTCTCACGCACGCACACAACAAAATGCTGCCACCCTCAGGAGCAGCTGTTTTACCTGCAGCACAGGCTCTCAACCGAGTTTTTCCTTCGAGTTAGGTGGCTGTGTTTAAGCCTGCACACACACCCTGGGCAATGGTACTAGCCCCATAACCATGATGTGATTTGAGAGCTGCCTTCTGTACCGGCCTGTCTCTCCCCGATATTACGATATTGAAACCGTCCCAGGGCTCTCAGCCACAGTACACCCTAAACTGCTTCGCCCACACAGAGGTCGACGGTAGCTAAAGCACGGCTTCTCTACAGTGTTGTTTCTTCGAGTTAGAACGCTAGCTATTAGACTTCCATGCAAAAGTGGGGCTGCCGTGCTAGCGTGATGAAACACATGGGGAGTCGTGTTCTGCCTTTCGCTGGGGCCTGAGTCTCACTCGCAAAAAGCTTTGGACTCCCTTGCAGTGCTCTCACGCACGCACACAACAAAATGCTTGCACCCTCAGGAGCAGCTCTTTTACCTGCAGCACAGGCTCTCTACCGAGTTTTTCCTTCGAGTTAGGTGGCTGTGTTTAAGCCTGCACACACCCACGGGGCAACGGAACTAGCCCCATAACCATGTAGTGAGTTCAGATCTGCCTTATGTGCCAGCCTGTCTCTCCCCCGATATGATGAAATGGAAACCGTCCCCAGGCTCTCAGCCACAGTACACCCTAAACTGCTTCGCCCACAGAGAGGTCGACGGTAGCTAAAGCACGGTTTCTCTACAGTGTTGTTTCTCCGAGTTAGAAAGCTAGCTGTTAGACTTCCATGCAAAAGTGGGGCCGCAGTCCTAGCTTCATGGAGCAAGTGGGGAGTCGTGTTCTGGCTTCTTCCGGGGCCTGGGTCTCACAAGGAAAATGCTTTTGGACTCACTTGCAGTGCGCTCACGCATGCACACAGCAAAATGCGTCCACCCTGAGGCATGGCTCTTTTAGCCGAAGCAGGAATTCCCTACAGAGTTGTTCCTTTGAGTTAGGTGGTTGGCTTTAGGCCTGCAGGCACCCCCGGGGCAAGGGCACTAGCCTCATCAACCAGAGGTGACTTGAGAGCTGCCTTCCGCACCGGCCTGTTTCTCACTCCATTTCACGTCTGGGACCCTTTCCCCGGTCTCTCGTACACGAGCAGGGTCAAATTCCTCCTGCTTCAGGCACGGCAATGTTAACTCAAGCGCAGTCACTCTAGAGGATTGATTCTTGGTGTTAGTAGCCTGGGAACTAGGCATCCAGGCACACAGGGTACAGCGGTGCTAATCTCAAACAAGAGGTGAGTCGACAGCAGCCTTCCTTCCAGGCCTGCTTCTCACTCCGAGTTACGTTTAGGTTCCATTTCTCATGCTTTCACAAAAACACACAACAGATGAAGTGCACGCTCAGGAAGGGCGATCTTTGCTGAGGCACGGGTTCTCTACAGTTTTGTTCCTTTGCGTTGCGTGGATGGCACTGAGGACTCCACGCACACACGGGAGAGCCGATCTAGTTTCCCGAAACAAGAGTTGAGTCCATAGGGGCCTTCTGCCCATGCTTATTTCTCCCTCCGAATTCGGCTGGGACTCCTTCCCCAGGTTTGCACTCAAGCAGACTTGAAAATGCTGCCACCCTGTGGAGAGGCGAACGAGCTGAAGCTGGGGTTCTTGAGCGGCTTCTTTCTGCCAAATCAGTGTGGAGCCCTTAGCATTCCTAGGCACACATGGAGCCGAAGTGTTAGCTTCAGGTAACAAGAGCTGAGTCGAGAGGAGCCTTCTCGCCCGGACTCCTTCTCCCTCGGTTTCACGTAAGGAACCCGTTCCTCAGGCTCTCACCCACGGTAGCCTGGAAAGTGCTTCCTCCCTCAGAGAGGTGGATGGTAGCTAAAGCACGGTTTCTCTACCGTGTTGTTTCTTCCAGGGAGAACGCTAGCGATTAGATTTCCATGCAAAAGTAGGGCCGCAGTGCTAGCTAAATGAAACACACGGGGAGTCGTCTTCTGCCTTTTGCTGGGGCCTGAGTCTCACTCGCAGAAACTTTGGACTCCCTTGCAGTCCTCTCACGCACGCACACAACCAAATGCTTCCACCCTCAGGAGCGGCTGTTTGAGCTGAAGCACGGATTCTCTACCGTGTTTTTCCTTTGAGTTAGGTGGCTGTCTTTCAGCCTGCACACACACCCAGGGCAACGGTACTAGCCCCATAACCATGATGTGAGTTGAGAGCTGCCTTCTGTACCGGCCTGTCTCTCCCCCGATTTTACAAAATGGAAAATGTCCCCAGGCTCTCAGCCACAGTACACCCTAAACTGCTTCGCCCACAGAGAGGTCGACGGTAGCTAAAGCACGGTTTCTCTACTGTGTCGTTTCTTCGAGTTAGAACGCTAGCTCTTAGACTTCCATGCAAATGTGGGGCTGCCGTGCTAGCTTGGTAAAACACATGGGGAGTCGTGTTCTGCCTTTCGCTGGGGCCTGAGTCTCACTCGCAAAATGCTTTGGACTCCCTTGCAGTGCTCTCACGCACGCACACAACAAAAGGCTTCCACCCTTAGGAGCAGCTGTTTTACCTGCAGCTCGGATTCCCTACCGAGTTTTTCCTTCGAGTTAAGTGGCTGTCTTTAAGCCTGCACACACCCACGGGGCAACGGAACTAGCCCCTTAAGCATGTAGTGAGTTGAGAGCTGCCTTCTGTACCGGACTGTCTCTCCCCCTATATTCCGAAATGGAAACCGTCCCCAGGCTGCCAGCCACAGTACACCCTAAACTGCTTCGCCCACACAGAGGTCGACGGTAGCTAAAGCACGGCTTCTCTACAGTGTTGTTTCTTCGACTTAGAACGCTAGCTATTAGACTTCCCTGAAAAGTGGCGCTGCCGTGCTAGCTTGATGAAACACATGGGGAGTGGTGTTCTGCCTTTCGCTGGGGCCTGAGTCTCACTCGCAGAAAGCTTTGGACTCCCTTGCAGTGCTCTCACGCACGCACACAACAAAATGCTTCCACCCTCAGGAGCAGCTGTTTTACCTGCAGCACAGGCTCTCTACCGAGTTTTTCCTTCGAGTTAGGTGGCTGTGTTTAAGCCTGCACACACACCCTGGGCAACGGTAGTAGCCCCATAACCATGATGTGAGTTGAGAGCTGCCTTCTGTGCCGGCCTGTCCCTCCACCGATATTATGGTATTGAAACCGTCCCAGGGCTCCCAAACTCGGTACACCCTAAACTGCTTCGCCCTCAGAGAGGTCGACGGTAGCTAAAGCACGGTTTCTCTACAGTGTTGTTTCTTCGACTTAGAAAGCTAACTATCAGACTTCCATGCAAAAGTGGGGCCGCAGTATTAGATTCATGGAGCAAGTGGGGAGTCGTGTTCTGGCTTCTTCTGGGGCCTGGGTCTCACAAGGAAAATGCTTTTGGACTCACTTGCTGTGCACTCACGCATGCACACCACACAATGCGTCCACCCTGAGGCATGGCTCTTTTAGCCGAAGCAGGAATTCTCTACAGAGTTGTTCCTTTGAGTTAGGCGGTTGGGTTATGGCCTGCAGGAACACACGGGGCAAGGGTACTGGCCGCATAAACAAGAGGTGAGTTGAGAGCTGCCTTCCGCACCGGCCTGTTTCTCACTCCATTTCACGTATGGGACCCTTTCCCCGGTCTCTCATACACGAACACTATACAACTCCTGCGGCTTCAGGAACTGCAATGTTAGCTAATGCGCAGTAACGCTACAGCATTGATTCTTGGTGTTAGTAGTCTGGTAGGCGAATGAGCTGCACCTGGGATTCTTGACAGGCTTGTTTCTTCCCAGTCAGTGTCGAGCACATAGCATTCCAAGCACACATGGAGCAGTAGTGTTAGCTTCAGGTAGCAAGAGCTGAGTCCAGAGGTGCCTTCTGCCCGGACCTATTTCTCCCTTGGTTTCACGTATGGAACCCGTTCCCCAGGCTCTCAGCCACGGTACTCCGTGTAATACTTCCTCCATCTAGAGGTCGACGGCAGCTAAAGCAGGGTTTCTCTACAGTGTTGTTTCTTCGAGTTAGAACACTAGCTGTTAGACTTCCATGCAAAAGTGGGGCTGCCGTGCTAGCGTGATGAAACACATGGGGAGTCGTGTTCTGCCTTCTGCTGGGGCCTGAGGCTCACTCACAAAAAGCTTTGGACTCCCTTGCAGGGCTCTCATGCACGCACACAACATAATGCTTCCACCTTCAAGAGCGGCTCTTTTAGCTGAAGCATGGATTCTCCAGCGAGTTTTTCCTTCGAGTTAGGCGGTTTTCATGAAGCCTGCACACACACCCGGGGCAACGGTACTAGCCCCATAACCATGGTGTGAGTTGAGAGCTGCCTTCTCTCCGGGCTGTCTCTCCCTCGATTTTAGGAAACGGAACCCGTCCCCAGGCTCTCACCCACCGTACACCCTAAACTGCTTCCTCCCACACAGAGGTCGTCGGTAGCTAAAGCACGGTTTCTCTTCAGTGTTGTTTCTCCGAGTTAGAACGCTTGCTATTAATGTCCACAATAGCCAAACTGTGGAAAGAGCCAAGATGTCCACCAACAGATGAATGGATAAAGAAGAGGGGGTATATATATATATATACAATGGAATATTATGCAGCCATCAAAAGGAATGAGATCTTGCCCTCTGCAACGACGTGGATGGAACTGGAGGGTATCATGCTGAGCGAAATAAGTCAAACAGAGAAAGACATGTATCATATGACCTCACTGATATGAGGAATTCTTAATCTCAGGAAACAAACTGAGGGTTGCTGGAGTGGGGGCTGGGGTGGGAGGGATGGGGTCACTGGGTGTTGGACACTGGGGAGGGTATGTGTTCTGGTAAGCGCTGTGAATTGTGCAAGACTGTTGAATCTCAGATCTGTACCTCTGAAACAAATAATGCAATATATGTTAAGAAAGAAAAAAAGAAGAAGAAGAATGTAGCAGGAGGGGAAGAATGAAGGGGGGAAAATCGGAGGGGGAAAAGAACCATGAGAGACGATGGACTCTGAAAAACAAACTGAGGGTTCTAGAGGGGAGGGGGGTGGGAGGATGGGTTAGCCTGGTGATGGGTATTGAGCAGGGCACGATCTGCATGGAGCACTGGGTGATATGCACAAACAATGAATCATGGAACACTATATCTAAAACTAATGATGTAATGTATGGGGATTAACATAACAATAAAAACATTTAATAATAATAATAATAAAGAACGCTTGCTATTAGACTTCCATGCAAAAGTGGGGCCGCAGTGCTAGCTTCATGAAACAAGTGGGGAGTCGTGTTCTGTCTTCTGCCGGGGCCTGAGTCCCACACGGAAAATGGGTCTGGACTCCCTTGCAGTGCTCTCACGCACGCACACAACAAAATGCTGCCACCCTCAGGAGCAGCTGTTTTACCTGCAGCACAGGCTCTCAACCGAGTTTTTCCTTCGAGTTAGGTGGCTGTGTTTAAGCCTGCACACACACCCTGGGCAATGGTACTAGCCCCATAACCATGATGTCATTTGAGAGCTGCCCTCTGTACCGGCCTGTCTCTCCCCGATATTACGATATTGAAACCGTCCCAGGGCTCTCAGCGACAGTACACCCTAAACTGCTTCGCCCACACAGAGGTCGACGGTAGCTAAAGCACGGCTTCTCTACAGTGTTGTTTCTTCGAGTTAGAACGCTAGCTATTAGACTTCCATGCAAAAGTGGGGCTGCCGTGCTAGCGTGATGAAACACATGGGGAGTCGTGTTCTGCCTTTCGCTGGGGCCTGAGTCTCACTCGCAAAAAGCTTTGGACTCCCTTGCAGTGCTCTCACGCACGCACACAACAAAATGCTTGCACCCTCAGGAGCAGCTCTTTTACCTGCAGCACAGGCTCTCTACCGAGTTTTTCCTTCGAGTTAGGTGGCTGTGTTTAAGCCTGCACACACCCACGGGGCAACGGAACTAGCCCCATAACCATGTAGTGAGTTCAGATCTGCCTTATGTGCCAGCCTGTCTCTCCCCCGATATTATGAAATGGAAACCGTCCCCAGGCTCTCAGCCACAGTACACCCTAAACTGCTTCGCCCACAGAGAGGTCGACGGTAGCTAAAGCACGGTTTCTCTACAGTGTTGTTTCTCCGAGTTAGAAAGCTAGCTGTTAGACTTCCATGCAAAAGTGGGGCCGCAGTCCTAGCTTCATGGAGCAAGTGGGGAGTCGTGTTCTGGCTTCTTCCGGGGCCTGGGTCTCACAAGGAAAATGCTTTTGGACTCACTTGCAGTGCGCTCACGCATGCACACAGCAAAATGCGTCCACCCTGAGGCATGGCTCTTTTAGCCGAAGCAGGAATTCCCTACAGAGTTGTTCCTTTGAGTTAGGTGGTTGGCTTTAGGCCTGCAGGCACCCCCGGGGCAAGGGCACTAGCCTCATCAACCAGAGGTGACTTGAGAGCTGCCTTCCGCACCGGCCTGTTTCTCACTCCATTTCACGTCTGGGACCCTTTCCCCGGTCTCTCGTACACGAGCAGGGTCAAATTCCTCCTGCTTCAGGAACGGCAATGTTAACTCAAGCGCAGTCACTCTAGAGGATTGATTCTTGGTGTTAGTAGCCTGGGAACTCGGCATCCAGGCACACAGGGTACAGCAGTGCTAATCTCCTCAAACAAGAGGTGAGTCGACAGCAGCCTTCCTTCCAGGCCTGCTTCTCACTCCGAGTTACGTTTAGGTTCCATTTCTCATGCTTTCACAAAAACACACAACAGATGAAGTGCACGCTCAGGAAGGGCGATCTTTGCTGAGGCACGGGTTCTCTACAGTTTTGTTCCTTTGCGTTGCGTGGATGGCACTGAGGACTCCACGCACACACGGGAGAGCCGATCTAGTTTCCCGAAACAAGAGTTGAGTCCATAGGGGCCTTCTGCCCATGCTTATTTCTCCCTCCGAATTCGGCTGGGACTCCTTCCCCAGGTTTGCACTCAAGCAGACTTGAAAATGCTGCCACCCTGTGGAGAGGCGAACGAGCTGAAGCTGGGGTTCTTGAGCGGCTTCTTTCTGCCAAATCAGTGTGGAGCCCTTAGCATTCCTATGCACACATGGAGCCGAAGTGTTAGCTTCAGGTAACAAGAGCTGAGTCGAGAGGAGCCTTCTGGCCCGGACTCCTTCTCCCTCGGTTTCACGTAAGGAACCCGTTCCTCAGGCTCTCACCCACGGTAGCCTGGAAAGTGCTTCCTCCCTCAGAGAGGTGGATGGTAGCTAAAGCACGGTTTCTCTACCGTGTTGTTTCTTCCAGGGAGAACGCTAGCGATTAGATTTCCATGCAAAAGTAGGGCCGCAGTGCTAGCTAAATGAAACACACGGGGAGTCGTCTTCTGCCTTTTGCTGGGGCCTGAGTCTCACTCGCAGAAACTTTGGACTCCCTTGCAGTCCTCTCACGCACGCACACAACCAAATGCTTCCACCCTCAGGAGCGGCTGTTTGAGCTGAAGCACGGATTCTCTACCGTGTTTTTCCTTTGAGTTAGGTGGCTGTCTTTCAGCCTGCACACACACCCAGGGCAACGGTACTAGCCCCATAACCATGATGTGAGTTGAGAGCTGCCTTCTGTACCGGCCTGTCTCTCCCCCGATTTTACAAAATGGAAAATGTCCCCAGGCTCTCAGCCACAGTACACCCTAAACTGCTTCGCCCACAGAGAGGTCGACGGTAGCTAAAGCACGGTTTCTCTACTGTGTCGTTTCTTCGAGTTCGAACGCTAGCTCTTAGACTTCCATGCAAATGTGGGGCTGCCGTGCTAGCTTGGTAAAACACATGGGGAGTCGTGTTCTGCCTTTCGCTGGGGCCTGAGTCTCACTCGCAAAATGCTTTGGACTCCCTTGCAGTGCTCTCACGCACGCACACAACAAAAGGCTTCCACCCTTAGGAGCAGCTGTTTTACCTGCAGCTCGGATTCCCTACCGAGTTTTTCCTTCGAGTTAAGTGGCTGTCTTTAAGCCTGCACACACCCACGGGGCAACGGAACTAGCCCCTTAAGCATGTAGTGAGTTGAGAGCTGCCTTCTGTACCGGACTGTCTCTCCCCCTATATTCCGAAATGGAAACCGTCCCCAGGCTGCCAGCCACAGTACACCCTAAACTGCTTCGCCCACACAGAGGTCGACGGTAGCTAAAGCACGGCTTCTCTACAGTGTTGTTTCTTCGACTTAGAACGCTAGCTATTAGACTTCCCTGAAAAGTGGCGCTGCCGTGCTAGCTTGATGAAACACATGGGGAGTGGTGTTCTGCCTTTCGCTGGGGCCTGAGTCTCACTCGCAGAAAGCTTTGGACTCCCTTGCAGTGCTCTCACGCACGCACACAACAAAATGCTTCCACCCTCAGGAGCAGCTGTTTTACCTGCAGCACAGGCTCTCTACCGAGTTTTTCCTTCGAGTTAGGTGGCTGTGTTTAAGCCTGCACACACACCCTGGGCAACGGTAGTAGCCCCATAACCATGATGTGGGTTGAGAGCTGCCTTCTGTGCCGGCCTGTCCCTCCACCGATATTATGATATTGAAACCGTCCCAGGGCTCCCAACCTCAGTACACCCTAAACTGCTTCGCCCTCAGAGAGGTCGACGGTAGCTAAAGCACGGTTTCTCTACAGTGTTGTTTCTTCGACTTAGAAAGCTAACTATCAGACTTCCATGCAAAAGTGGGGCCGCAGTATTAGATTCATGGAGCAAGTGGGGAGTCGTGTTCTGGCTTCTTCTGGGGCCTGGGTCTCACAAGGAAAATGCTTTTGGACTCACTTGCTGTGCACTCCCGCATGCACACCACACAATGCGTCCACCCTGAGGCATGGCTCTTTTAGCCGAAGCAGGAATTCTCTACAGAGTTGTTCCTTTGAGTTAGGCGGTTGGCTTATGGCCTGCAGGAACACACGGGGCAAGGGTACTGGCCTCATAAACAAGAGGTGAGTTGAGAGCTGCCTTCCGCACCGGCCTGTTTCTCACTCCATTTCACGTATGGGACCCTTTCCCCGGTCTCTCATACACGAACACTATACAACTCCTGCGGCTTCAGGAACTGCAATGTTAGCTAAAGCGCAGTAAAGCTACAGCATTGATTCTTGGTGTTAGTAGTCTGGTAGGCGAATGAGCTGCACCTGGGATTCTTGACAGGCTTGTTTCTTCCCAGTCAGTGTCGAGCACATAGCATTCCAAGCACACATGGAGCAGTAGTGTTAGCTTCAGGTAGCAAGAGCTGAGTCCAGAGGTGCCTTCTGCCCGGACCTATTTCTCCCTTGGTTTCACGTATGGAACCCGTTCCCCAGGCTCTCAGCCACGGTACTCCGTGTAATACTTCCTCCATCTAGAGGTCGACGGCAGCTAAAGCAGGGTTTCTCTACAGTGTTGTTTCTTCGAGTTAGAACACTAGCTGTTAGACTTCCATGCAAAAGTGGGGCTGCCGTGCTAGCGTGATGAAACACATGGGGAGTCGTGTTCTGCCTTCTGCTGGGGCCTGAGGCTCACTCACAAAAAGCTTTGGACTCCCTTGCAGGGCTCTCATGCACGCACACAACATAATGCTTCCACCTTCAAGAGCGGCTCTTTTAGCTGAAGCATGGATTCTCCAGCGAGTTTTTCCTTCGAGTTAGGCGGTTTTCATGAAGCCTGCACACACACCCGGGGCAACGGTACTAGCCCCATAACCATGGTGTGAGTTGAGAGCTGCCTTCTCTCCGGGCTGTCTCTCCCTCGATTTTAGGAAACGGAACCCGTCCCCAGGCTCTCACCCACCGTACACCCTAAACTGCTTCCTCCCACACAGAGGTCGTCGGTAGCTAAAGCACGGTTTCTCTTCAGTGTTGTTTCTCCGAGTTAGAACGCTTGCTATTAATGTCCACAATAGCCAAACTGTGGAAAGAGCCAAGATGTCCACCAACAGATGAATGGATAAAGAAGAGGGGGTATATATATATATACAATGGAATATTATGCAGCCATCAAAAGGAATGAGATCTTGCCATCTGCAACGACGTGGATGGAACTGGAGGGTATCATGCTGAGCGAAATAAGTCAAACAGAGAAAGACATGTATCATATGACCTCACTGATATGAGGAATTCTTAATCTCAGGAAACAAACTGAGGGTTGCTGGAGTGGGGGCTGGGGTGGGAGGGATGGGGTCACTGGGTGTTGGACACTGGGGAGGGTATGTGTTCTGGTAAGCGCTGTGAATTGTGCAAGACTGTTGAATCTCAGATCTGTACCTCTGAAACAAATAATGCAATATATGTTAAGAAAGAAAAAAAGAAGAAGAAGAATGTAGCAGGAGGGGAAGAATGAAGGGGGGAAAATCGGAGGGGGAAAAGAACCATGAGAGACGATGGACTCTGAAAAACAAACTGAGGGTTCTAGAGGGGAGGGGGGTGGGAGGATGGGTTAGCCTGGTGATGGGTATTGAGCAGGGCACGATCTGCATGGAGCACTGGGTGATATGCACAAACAATGAATCATGGAACACTATATCTAAAACTAATGATGTAATGTATGGGGATTAACATAACAATAAAAACATTTAATAATAATAATAATAAAGAACGCTTGCTATTAGACTTCCATGCAAAAGTGGGGCCGCAGTGCTAGCTTCATGAAACAAGTGGGGAGTCGTGTTCTGTCTTCTGCCGGGGCCTGAGTCCCACACGGAAAATGGGTCTGGACTCCCTTGCAGTGCTCTCACGCACGCACACAACAAAATGCTGCCACCCTCAGGAGCAGCTGTTTTACCTGCAGCACAGGCTCTCAACCGAGTTTTTCCTTCGAGTTAGGTGGCTGTGTTTAAGCCTGCACACACACCCTGGGCAATGGTACTAGCCCCATAACCATGATGTGATTTGAGAGCTGCCTTCTGTACCGGCCTGTCTCTCCCCGATATTACGATATTGAATCCGTCCCAGGGCTCTCAGCCACAGTACACCCTAAACTGCTTCGCCCACACAGAGGTCGACGGTAGCTAAAGCACGGCTTCTCTACAGTGTTGTTTCTTCGAGTTAGAACGCTAGCTATTAGACTTCCATGCAAAAGTGGGGCTGCCGTGCTAGCGTGATGAAACACATGGGGAGTCGTGTTCTGCCTTTCGCTGGGGCCTGAGTCTCACTCGCAAAAAGCTTTGGACTCCCTTGCAGTGCTCTCACGCACGCACACAACAAAATGCTTGCACCCTCAGGAGCAGCTCTTTTACCTGCAGCACAGGCTCTCTACCGAGTTTTTCCTTCGAGTTAGGTGGCTGTGTTTAAGCCTGCACACACCCACGGGGCAACGGAACTAGCCCCATAACCATGTAGTGAGTTCAGATCTGCCTTATGTGCCAGCCTGTCTCTCCCCCGATATGATGAAATGGAAACCGTCCCCAGGCTCTCAGCCACAGTACACCCTAAACTGCTTCGCCCACAGAGAGGTCGACGGTAGCTAAAGCACGGTTTCTCTACAGTGTTGTTTCTCCGAGTTAGAAAGCTAGCTGTTAGACTTCCATGCAAAAGTGGGGCCGCAGTCCTAGCTTCATGGAGCAAGTGGGGAGTCGTGTTCTGGCTTCTTCCGGGGCCTGGGTCTCACAAGGAAAATGCTTTTGGACTCACTTGCAGTGCGCTCACGCATGCACACAGCAAAATGCGTCCACCCTGAGGCATGGCTCTTTTAGCCGAAGCAGGAATTCCCTACAGAGTTGTTCCTTTGAGTTAGGTGGTTGGCTTTAGGCCTGCAGGCACCCCCGGGGCAAGGGCACTAGCCTCATCAACCAGAGGTGACTTGAGAGCTGCCTTCCGCACCGGCCTGTTTCTCACTCCATTTCACGTCTGGGACCCTTTCCCCGGTCTCTCGTACACGAGCAGGGTCAAATTCCTCCTGCTTCAGGAACGGCAATGTTAACTCAAGCGCAGTCACTCTAGAGGATTGATTCTTGGTGTTAGTAGCCTGGGAACTAGGCATCCAGGCACACAGGGTACAGCAGTGCTAATCTCCTCAAACAAGAGGTGAGTCGACAGCAGCCTTCCTTCCAGGCCTGCTTCTCACTCCGAGTTACGTTTAGGTTCCATTTCTCATGCTTTCACAAAAACACACAACAGATGAAGTGCACGCTCAGGAAGGGCGATCTTTGCTGAGGCACGGGTTCTCTACAGTTTTGTTCCTTTGCGTTGCGTGGATGGCACTGAGGACTCCACGCACACACGGGAGAGCCGATCTAGTTTCCCGAAACAAGAGTTGAGTCCATAGGGGCCTTCTGCCCATGCTTATTTCTCCCTCCGAATTCGGCTGGGACTCCTTCCCCAGGTTTGCACTCAAGCAGACTTGAAAATGCTGCCACCCTGTGGAGAGGCGAACGAGCTGAAGCTGGGGTTCTTGAGCGGCTTCTTTCTGCCAAATCAGTGTGGAGCCCTTAGCATTCCTATGCACACATGGAGCCGAAGTGTTAGCTTCAGGTAACAAGAGCTGAGTCGAGAGGAGCCTTCTGGCCCGGACTCCTTCTCCCTCGGTTTCACGTAAGGAACCCGTTCCTCAGGCTCTCACCCACGGTAGCCTGGAAAGTGCTTCCTCCCTCAGAGAGGTGGATGGTAGCTAAAGCACGGTTTCTCTACCGTGTTGTTTCTTCCAGGGAGAACGCTAGCGATTAGATTTCCATGCAAAAGTAGGGCCGCAGTGCTAGCTAAATGAAACACACGGGGAGTCGTCTTCTGCCTTTTGCTGGGGCCTGAGTCTCACTCGCAGAAACTTTGGACTCCCTTGCAGTCCTCTCACGCACGCACACAACCAAATGCTTCCACCCTCAGGAGCGGCTGTTTGAGCTGAAGCACGGATTCTCTGCCGTGTTTTTCCTTTGAGTTAGGTGGCTGTCTTTCAGCCTGCACACACACCCAGGGCAACGGTACTAGCCCCATAACCATGATGTGAGTTGAGAGCTGCCTTCTGTACCGGCCTGTCTCTCCCCGATATTACGATATTGAAACCGTCCCAGGGCTCTCAGCCACAGTACACCCTAAACTGCTTCGCCCACACAGAGGTCGACGGTAGCTAAAGCACGGCTTCTCTACAGTGTTGTTTCTTCGAGTTAGAACGCTAGCTATTAGACTTCCATGCAAAAGTGGGGCTGCCGTGCTAGCGTGATGAAACACATGGGGAGTCGTGTTCTGCCTTTCGCTGGGGCCTGAGTCTCACTCGCAAAAAGCTTTGGACTCCCTTGCAGTGCTCTCACGCACGCACACAACAAAATGCTTGCACCCTCAGGAGCAGCTCTTTTACCTGCAGCACAGGCTCTCTACCGAGTTTTTCCTTCGAGTTAGGTGGCTGTGTTTAAGCCTGCACACACCCACGGGGCAACGGAACTAGCCCCATAACCATGTAGTGAGTTCAGATCTGCCTTATGTGCCAGCCTGTCTCTCCCCCGATATGATGAAATGGAAACCGTCCCCAGGCTCTCAGCCACAGTACACCCTAAACTGCTTCGCCCACAGAGAGGTCGACGGTAGCTAAAGCACGGTTTCTCTACAGTGTTGTTTCTCCGAGTTAGAAAGCTAGCTGTTAGACTTCCATGCAAAAGTGGGGCCGCAGTCCTAGCTTCATGGAGCAAGTGGGGAGTCGTGTTCTGGCTTCTTCCGGGGCCTGGGTCTCACAAGGAAAATGCTTTTGGACTCACTTGCAGTGCGCTCACGCATGCACACAGCAAAATGCGTCCACCCTGAGGCATGGCTCTTTTAGCCGAAGCAGGAATTCCCTACAGAGTTGTTCCTTTGAGTTAGGTGGTTGGCTTTAGGCCTGCAGGCACCCCCGGGGCAAGGGCACTAGCCTCATCAACCAGAGGTGACTTGAGAGCTGCCTTCCGCACCGGCCTGTTTCTCACTCCATTTCACGTCTGGGACCCTTTCCCCGGTCTCTCGTACACGAGCAGGGTCAAATTCCTCCTGCTTCAGGAACGGCAATGTTAACTCAAGCGCAGTCACTCGAGAGGATTGATTCTTGGTGTTAGTAGCCTGGGAACTAGGCATCCAGGCACACAGGGTACAGCGGTGCTAATCTCCTCAAACAAGAGGTGAGTCGACAGCAGCCTTCCTTCCAGGCCTGCTTCTCACTCCGAGTTACGTTTAGGTTCCATTTCTCATGCTTTCACAAAAACACACAACAGATGAAGTGCACGCTCAGGAAGGGCGATCTTTGCTGAGGCACGGGTTCTCTACAGTTTTGTTCCTTTGCGTTGCGTGGATGGCACTGAGGACTCCACGCACACACGGGAGAGCCGATCTAGTTTCCCGAAACAAGAGTTGAGTCCATAGGGGCCTTCTGCCCATGCTTATTTCTCCCTCCGAATTCGGCTGGGACTCCTTCCCCAGGTTTGCACTCAAGCAGACTTGAAAATGCTGCCACCCTGTGGAGAGGCGAACGAGCTGAAGCTGGGGTTCTTGAGCGGCTTCTTTCTGCCAAATCAGTGTGGAGCCCTTAGCATTCCTATGCACACATGGAGCCGAAGTGTTAGCTTCAGGTAACAAGAGCTGAGTCGAGAGGAGCCTTCTGGCCCGGACTCCTTCTCCCTCGGTTTCACGTAAGGAACCCGTTCCTCAGGCTCTCACCCACGGTAGCCTGGAAAGTGCTTCCTCCCTCAGAGAGGTGGATGGTAGCTAAAGCACGGTTTCTCTACCGTGTTGTTTCTTCCAGGGAGAACGCTAGCGATTAGATTTCCATGCAAAAGTAGGGCCGCAGTGCTAGCTAAATGAAACACACGGGGAGTCGTCTTCTGCCTTTTGCTGGGGCCTGAGTCTCACTCGCAGAAACTTTGGACTCCCTTGCAGTCCTCTCACGCACGCACACAACCAAATGCTTCCACCCTCAGGAGCGGCTGTTTGAGCTGAAGCACGGATTCTCTACCGTGTTTTTCCTTTGAGTTAGGTGGCTGTCTTTCAGCCTGCACACACACCCTGGGCAATGGTACTAGCCCCATAACCATGATGTGAGTTGAGAGCTGCCTTCTGTACCGGCCTGTCTCTCCCCGATATTACGATATTGAAACCGTCCCAGGGCTCTCAGCCACAGTACACCCTAAACTGCTTCGCCCACACCGAGGTCGACGGTAGCTAAAGCACGGCTTCTCTACAGTGTTGTTTCTTCGAGTTAGAACGCTAGCTATTAGACTTCCATGCAAAAGTGGGGCTGCCGTGCTAGCGTGATGAAACACATGGGGAGTCGTGTTCTGCCTTTCGCTGGGGCCTGAGTCTCACTCGCAAAAAGCTTTGGACTCCCTTGCAGTGCTCTCACGCACGCACACAACAAAATGCTTGCACCCTCAGGAGCAGCTCTTTTACCTGCAGCACAGGCTCTCTACCGAGTTTTTCCTTCGAGTTAGGTGGCTGTGTTTAAGCCTGCACACACCCACGGGGCAACGGAACTAGCCCCATAACCATGTAGTGAGTTCAGATCTGCCTTATGTGCCAGCCTGTCTCTCCCCCGATATGATGAAATGGAAACCGTCCCCAGGCTCTCAGCCACAGTACACCCTAAACTGCTTCGCCCACAGAGAGGTCGACGGTAGCTAAAGCACGGTTTCTCTACAGTGTTGTTTCTCCGAGTTAGAAAGCTAGCTGTTAGACTTCCATGCAAAAGTGGGGCCGCAGTCCTAGCTTCATGGAGCAAGTGGGGAGTCGTGTTCTGGCTTCTTCCGGGGCCTGGGTCTCACAAGGAAAATGCTTTTGGACTCACTTGCAGTGCGCTCACGCATGCACACAGCAAAATGCGTCCACCCTGAGGCATGGCTCTTTTAGCCGAAGCAGGAATTCCCTACAGAGTTGTTCCTTTGAGTTAGGTGGTTGGCTTTAGGCCTGCAGGCACCCCCGGGGCAAGGGCACTAGCCTCATCAACCAGAGGTGACTTGAGAGCTGCCTTCCGCACCGGCCTGTTTCTCACTCCATTTCACGTCTGGGACCCTTTCCCCGGTCTCTCGTACACGAGCAGGGTCAAATTCCTCCTGCTTCAGGAACGGCAATGTTAACTCAAGCGCAGTCACTCTAGAGGATTGATTCTTGGTGTTAGTAGCCTGGGAACTAGGCATCCAGGCACACAGGGTACAGCAGTGCTAATCTCCTCAAACAAGAGGTGAGTCGACAGCAGCCTTCCTTCCAGGCCTGCTTCTCACTCCGAGTTACGTTTAGGTTCCATTTCTCATGCTTTCACAAAAACACACAACAGATGAAGTGCACGCTCAGGAAGGGCGATCTTTGCTGAGGCACGGGTTCTCTACAGTTTTGTTCCTTTGCGTTGCGTGGATGGCACTGAGGACTCCACGCACACACGGGAGAGCCGATCTAGTTTCCCGAAACAAGAGTTGAGTCCATAGGGGCCTTCTGCCCATGCTTATTTCTCCCTCCGAATTCGGCTGGGACTCCTTCCCCAGGTTTGCACTCAAGCAGACTTGAAAATGCTGCCACCCTGTGGAGAGGCGAACGAGCTGAAGCTGGGGTTCTTGAGCGGCTTCTTTCTGCCAAATCAGTGTGGAGCCCTTAGCATTCCTATGCACACATGGAGCCGAAGTGTTAGCTTCAGGTAACAAGAGCTGAGTCGAGAGGAGCCTTCTCGCCCGGACTCCTTCTCCCTCGGTTTCACGTAAGGAACCCGTTCCTCAGGCTCTCACCCACGGTAGCCTGGAAAGTGCTTCCTCCCTCAGAGAGGTGGATGGTAGCTAAAGCACGGTTTCTCTACCGTGTTGTTTCTTCCAGGGAGAACGCTAGCGATTAGATTTCCATGCAAAAGTAGGGCCGCAGTGCTAGCTAAATGAAACACACGGGGAGTCGTCTTCTGCCTTTTGCTGGGGCCTGAGTCTCACTCGCAGAAACTTTGGACTCCCTTGCAGTCCTCTCACGCACGCACACAACCAAATGCTTCCACCCTCAGGAGCGGCTGTTTGAGCTGAAGCACGGATTCTCTGCCGTGTTTTTCCTTTGAGTTAGGTGGCTGTCTTTCGGCCTGCACACACACCCAGGGCAACGGTACTAGCCCCATAACCATGATGTGAGTTGAGAGCTGCCTTCTGTACCGGCCTGTCTCTCCCCGATATTACGATATTGAAACCGTCCCAGGGCTCTCAGCCACAGTACACCCTAAACTGCTTCGCCCACACAGAGGTCGACGGTAGCTAAAGCACGGCTTCTCTACAGTGTTGTTTCTTCGAGTTAGAACGCTAGCTATTAGACTTCCATGCAAAAGTGGGGCTGTCGTGCTAGCGTGATGAAACACATGGGGAGTCGTGTTCTGCCTTTCGCTGGGGCCTGAGTCTCACTCGCAAAAAGCTTTGGACTCCCTTGCAGTGCTCTCACGCACGCACACAACAAAATGCTTGCACCCTCAGGAGCAGCTCTTTTACCTGCAGCACAGGCTCTCTACCGAGTTTTTCCTTCGAGTTAGGTGGCTGTGTTTAAGCCTGCACACACCCACGGGGCAACGGAACTAGCCCCATAACCATGTAGTGAGTTCAGATCTGCCTTATGTGCCAGCCTGTCTCTCCCCCGATATGATGAAATGGAAACCGTCCCCAGGCTCTCAGCCACAGTACACCCTAAACTGCTTCGCCCACAGAGAGGTCGACGGTAGCTAAAGCACGGTTTCTCTACAGTGTTGTTTCTCCGAGTTAGAAAGCTAGCTGTTAGACTTCCATGCAAAAGTGGGGCCGCAGTCCTAGCTTCATGGAGCAAGTGGGGAGTCGTGTTCTGGCTTCTTCCGGGGCCTGGGTCTCACAAGGAAAATGCTTTTGGACTCACTTGCAGTGCGCTCACGCATGCACACAGCAAAATGCGTCCACCCTGAGGCATGGCTCTTTTAGCCGAAGCAGGAATTCCCTACAGAGTTGTTCCTTTGAGTTAGGTGGTTGGCTTTAGGCCTGCAGGCACCCCCGGGGCAAGGGCACTAGCCTCATCAACCAGAGGTGACTTGAGAGCTGCCTTCCGCACCGGCCTGTTTCTCACTCCATTTCACGTCTGGGACCCTTTCCCCGGTCTCTCGTACACGAGCAGGGTCAAATTCCTCCTGCTTCAGGCACGGCAATGTTAACTCAAGCGCAGTCACTCTAGAGGATTGATTCTTGGTGTTAGTAGCCTGGGAACTAGGCATCCAGGCACACAGGGT
The DNA here is from genome assembly GCF_964656455.1 of Halichoerus grypus. NCBI lineage: Eukaryota > Metazoa > Chordata > Mammalia > Carnivora > Phocidae > Halichoerus > Halichoerus grypus. The sequence goes on along the minus strand of NC_135714.1, from coordinate 165,227,436 downwards.
ACAGCGGTGCTAATCTCCTCAAACAAGAGGTGAGTCGACAGCAGCCTTCCTTCCAGGCCTGCTTCTCACTCCGAGTTACGTTTAGGTTCCATTTCTCATGCTTTCACAAAAACACACAACAGATGAAGTGCACGCTCAGGAAGGGCGATCTTTGCTGAGGCACGGGTTCTCTACAGTTTTGTTCCTTTGCGTTGCGTAGATGGCACTGAGGACTCCACGCACACACGGGAGAGCCGATCTAGTTTCCCGAAACAAGAGTTGAGTCCATAGGGGCCTTCTGCCCATGCTTATTTCTCCCTCCGAATTCGGCTGGGACTCCTTCCCCAGGTTTGCACTCAAGCAGACTTGAAAATGCTGCCACCCTGTGGAGAGGCGAACGAGCTGAAGCTGGGGTTCTTGAGCGGCTTCTTTCTGCCAAATCAGTGTGGAGCCCTTAGCATTCCTATGCACACATGGAGCCGAAGTGTTAGCTTCAGGTAACAAGAGCTGAGTCGAGAGGAGCCTTCTGGCCCGGACTCCTTCTCCCTCGGTTTCACGTAAGGAACCCGTTCCTCAGGCTCTCACCCACGGTAGCCTGGAAAGTGCTTCCTCCCTCAGAGAGGTGGATGGTAGCTAAAGCACGGTTTCTCTACCGTGTTGTTTCTTCCAGGGAGAACGCTAGCGATTAGATTTCCATGCAAAAGTAGGGCCGCAGTGCTAGCTAAATGAAACACACGGGGAGTCGTCTTCTGCCTTTTGCTGGGGCCTGAGTCTCACTCGCAGAAACTTTGGACTCCCTTGCAGTCCTCTCACGCACGCACACAACCAAATGCTTCCACCCTCAGGAGCGGCTGTTTGAGCTGAAGCACGGATTCTCTACCGTGTTTTTCCTTTGAGTTAGGTGGCTGTCTTTCAGCCTGCACACACACCCTGGGCAATGGTACTAGCCCCATAACCATGATGTGAGTTGAGAGCTGCCTTCTGTACCGGCCTGTCTCTCCCCGATATTACGATATTGAAACCGTCCCAGGGCTCTCAGCCACAGTACACCCTAAACTGCTTCGCCCACACCGAGGTCGACGGTAGCTAAAGCACGGCTTCTCTACAGTGTTGTTTCTTCGAGTTAGAACGCTAGCTATTAGACTTCCATGCAAAAGTGGGGCTGCCGTGCTAGCGTGATGAAACACATGGGGAGTCGTGTTCTGCCTTTCGCTGGGGCCTGAGTCTCACTCGCAAAAAGCTTTGGACTCCCTTGCAGTGCTCTCACGCACGCACACAACAAAATGCTTGCACCCTCAGGAGCAGCTCTTTTACCTGCAGCACAGGCTCTCTACCGAGTTTTTCCTTCGAGTTAGGTGGCTGTGTTTAAGCCTGCACACACCCACGGGGCAACGGAACTAGCCCCATAACCATGTAGTGAGTTCAGATCTGCCTTATGTGCCAGCCTGTCTCTCCCCCGATATGATGAAATGGAAACCGTCCCCAGGCTCTCAGCCACAGTACACCCTAAACTGCTTCGCCCACAGAGAGGTCGACGGTAGCTAAAGCACGGTTTCTCTACAGTGTTGTTTCTCCGAGTTAGAAAGCTAGCTGTTAGACTTCCATGCAAAAGTGGGGCCGCAGTCCTAGCTTCATGGAGCAAGTGGGGAGTCGTGTTCTGGCTTCTTCCGGGGCCTGGGTCTCACAAGGAAAATGCTTTTGGACTCACTTGCAGTGCGCTCACGCATGCACACAGCAAAATGCGTCCACCCTGAGGCATGGCTCTTTTAGCCGAAGCAGGAATTCCCTACAGAGTTGTTCCTTTGAGTTAGGTGGTTGGCTTTAGGCCTGCAGGCACCCCCGGGGCAAGGGCACTAGCCTCATCAACCAGAGGTGACTTGAGAGCTGCCTTCCGCACCGGCCTGTTTCTCACTCCATTTCACGTCTGGGACCCTTTCCCCGGTCTCTCGTACACGAGCAGGGTCAAATTCCTCCTGCTTCAGGAACGGCAATGTTAACTCAAGCGCAGTCACTCTAGAGGATTGATTCTTGGTGTTAGTAGCCTGGGAACTAGGCATCCAGGCACACAGGGTACAGCAGTGCTAATCTCCTCAAACAAGAGGTGAGTCGACAGCAGCCTTCCTTCCAGGCCTGCTTCTCACTCCGAGTTACGTTTAGGTTCCATTTCTCATGCTTTCACAAAAACACACAACAGATGAAGTGCACGCTCAGGAAGGGCGATCTTTGCTGAGGCACGGGTTCTCTACAGTTTTGTTCCTTTGCGTTGCGTGGATGGCACTGAGGACTCCACGCACACACGGGAGAGCCGATCTAGTTTCCCGAAACAAGAGTTGAGTCCATAGGGGCCTTCTGCCCATGCTTATTTCTCCCTCCGAATTCGGCTGGGACTCCTTCCCCAGGTTTGCACTCAAGCAGACTTGAAAATGCTGCCACCCTGTGGAGAGGCGAACGAGCTGAAGCTGGGGTTCTTGAGCGGCTTCTTTCTGCCAAATCAGTGTGGAGCCCTTAGCATTCCTATGCACACATGGAGCCGAAGTGTTAGCTTCAGGTAACAAGAGCTGAGTCGAGAGGAGCCTTCTGGCCCGGACTCCTTCTCCCTCGGTTTCACGTAAGGAACCCGTTCCTCAGGCTCTCACCCACGGTAGCCTGGAAAGTGCTTCCTCCCTCAGAGAGGTGGATGGTAGCTAAAGCACGGTTTCTCTACCGTGTTGTTTCTTCCAGGGAGAACGCTAGCGATTAGATTTCCATGCAAAAGTAGGGCCGCAGTGCTAGCTAAATGAAACACACGGGGAGTCGTCTTCTGCCTTTTGCTGGGGCCTGAGTCTCACTCGCAGAAACTTTGGACTCCCTTGCAGTCCTCTCACGCACGCACACAACCAAATGCTTCCACCCTCAGGAGCGGCTGTTTGAGCTGAAGCACGGATTCTCTACCGTGTTTTTCCTTTGAGTTAGGTGGCTGTCTTTCAGCCTGCACACACACCCTGGGCAATGGTACTAGCCCCATAACCATGATGTGAGTTGAGAGCTGCCTTCTGTACCGGCCTGTCTCTCCCCGATATTACGATATTGAAACCGTCCCAGGGCTCTCAGCCACAGTACACCCTAAACTGCTTCGCCCACACCGAGGTCGACGGTAGCTAAAGCACGGCTTCTCTACAGTGTTGTTTCTTCGAGTTAGAACGCTAGCTATTAGACTTCCATGCAAAAGTGGGGCTGCCGTGCTAGCGTGATGAAACACATGGGGAGTCGTGTTCTGCCTTTCGCTGGGGCCTGAGTCTCACTCGCAAAAAGCTTTGGACTCCCTTGCAGTGCTCTCACGCACGCACACAACAAAATGCTTGCACCCTCAGGAGCAGCTCTTTTACCTGCAGCACAGGCTCTCTACCGAGTTTTTCCTTCGAGTTAGGTGGCTGTGTTTAAGCCTGCACACACCCACGGGGCAACGGAACTAGCCCCATAACCATGTAGTGAGTTCAGATCTGCCTTATGTGCCAGCCTGTCTCTCCCCCGATATGATGAAATGGAAACCGTCCCCAGGCTCTCAGCCACAGTACACCCTAAACTGCTTCGCCCACAGAGAGGTCGACGGTAGCTAAAGCACGGTTTCTCTACAGTGTTGTTTCTCCGAGTTAGAAAGCTAGCTGTTAGACTTCCATGCAAAAGTGGGGCCGCAGTCCTAGCTTCATGGAGCAAGTGGGGAGTCGTGTTCTGGCTTCTTCCGGGGCCTGGGTCTCACAAGGAAAATGCTTTTGGACTCACTTGCAGTGCGCTCACGCATGCACACAGCAAAATGCGTCCACCCTGAGGCATGGCTCTTTTAGCCGAAGCAGGAATTCCCTACAGAGTTGTTCCTTTGAGTTAGGTGGTTGGCTTTAGGCCTGCAGGCACCCCCGGGGCAAGGGCACTAGCCTCATCAACCAGAGGTGACTTGAGAGCTGCCTTCCGCACCGGCCTGTTTCTCACTCCATTTCACGTCTGGGACCCTTTCCCCGGTCTCTCGTACACGAGCAGGGTCAAATTCCTCCTGCTTCAGGAACGGCAATGTTAACTCAAGCGCAGTCACTCTAGAGGATTGATTCTTGGTGTTAGTAGCCTGGGAACTAGGCATCCAGGCACACAGGGTACAGCAGTGCTAATCTCCTCAAACAAGAGGTGAGTCGACAGCAGCCTTCCTTCCAGGCCTGCTTCTCACTCCGAGTTACGTTTAGGTTCCATATCTCATGTTTTCACAAAAACACACAACAGATGAAGTGCACGCTCAGGAAGGGCGATCTTTGCTGAGGCACGGGTTCTCTACAGTTTTGTTCCTTTGCGTTGCGTGGATGGCACTGAGGACTCCACGCACACACGGGAGAGCCGATCTAGTTTCCCGAAACAAGAGTTGAGTCCATAGGGGCCTTCTGCCCATGCTTATTTCTCCCTCCGAATTCGGCTGGGACTCCTTCCCCAGGTTTGCACTCAAGCAGACTTGAAAATGCTGCCACCCTGTGGAGAGGCGAACGAGCTGAAGCTGGGGTTCTTGAGCGGCTTCTTTCTGCCAAATCAGTGTGGAGCCCTTAGCATTCCTATGCACACATGGAGCCGAAGTGTTAGCTTCAGGTAACAAGAGCTGAGTCGAGAGGAGCCTTCTGGCCCGGACTCCTTCTCCCTCGGTTTCACGTAAGGAACCCGTTCCTCAGGCTCTCACCCACGGTAGCCTGGAAAGTGCTTCCTCCCTCAGAGAGGTGGATGGTAGCTAAAGCACGGTTTCTCTACCGTGTTGTTTCTTCCAGGGAGAACGCTAGCGATTAGATTTCCATGCAAAAGTAGGGCCGCAGTGCTAGCTAAATGAAACACACGGGGAGTCGTCTTCTGCCTTTTGCTGGGGCCTGAGTCTCACTCGCAGAAACTTTGGACTCCCTTGCAGTCCTCTCACGCACGCACACAACCAAATGCTTCCACCCTCAGGAGCGGCTGTTTGAGCTGAAGCACGGATTCTCTGCCGTGTTTTTCCTTTGAGTTAGGTGGCTGTCTTTCAGCCTGCACACACACCCAGGGCAACGGTACTAGCCCCATAACCATGATGTGAGTTGAGAGCTGCCTTCTGTACCGGCCTGTCTCTCCCCGATATTACGATATTGAAACCGTCCCAGGGCTCTCAGCCACAGTACACCCTAAACTGCTTCGCCCACACAGAGGTCGACGGTAGCTAAAGCACGGCTTCTCTACAGTGTTGTTTCTTCGAGTTAGAACGCTAGCTATTAGACTTCCATGCAAAAGTGGGGCTGCCGTGCTAGCGTGATGAAACACATGGGGAGTCGTGTTCTGCCTTTCGCTGGGGCCTGAGTCTCACTCGCAAAAAGCTTTGGACTCCCTTGCAGTGCTCTCACGCACGCACACAACAAAATGCTTGCACCCTCAGGAGCAGCTCTTTTACCTGCAGCACAGGCTCTCTACCGAGTTTTTCCTTCGAGTTAGGTGGCTGTGTTTAAGCCTGCACACACCCACGGGGCAACGGAACTAGCCCCATAACCATGTAGTGAGTTCAGATCTGCCTTATGTGCCAGCCTGTCTCTCCCCCGATATGATGAAATGGAAACCGTCCCCAGGCTCTCAGCCACAGTACACCCTAAACTGCTTCGCCCACAGAGAGGTCGACGGTAGCTAAAGCACGGTTTCTCTACAGTGTTGTTTCTCCGAGTTAGAAAGCTAGCTGTTAGACTTCCATGCAAAAGTGGGGCCGCAGTCCTAGCTTCATGGAGCAAGTGGGGAGTCGTGTTCTGGCTTCTTCCGGGGCCTGGGTCTCACAAGGAAAATGCTTTTGGACTCACTTGCAGTGTGCTCACGCATGCACACAGCAAAATGCGTCCACCCTGAGGCATGGCTCTTTTAGCCGAAGCAGGAATTCCCTACAGAGTTGTTCCTTTGAGTTAGGTGGTTGGCTTTAGGCCTGCAGGCACCCCCGGGGCAAGGGCACTAGCCTCATCAACCAGAGGTGACTTGAGAGCTGCCTTCCGCACCGGCCTGTTTCTCACTCCATTTCACGTCTGGGACCCTTTCCCCGGTCTCTCGTACACGAGCAGGGTCAAATT